>NW_023995276.1:0-127370 GCF_015586225.1 Lucilia sericata
TATTCCAGACTATAGACTAGACTATATTCCAGACTATAGACTAGACTATAGTCCATACTAAAGAATAGACTATAGTCTATACTATAGAATAGACTATAGTCCATACTAGAGAATAGACTATAGTCCATACTATAGAATAGACTATAGTCCATACTATAGAATAGACTATAGTCCATACTGGAATATATATACTAGACTATGGTACATATTATAGGCTATAGTCCATACTATAGACTAACATACAGTCCATACTATAGACTAGACTATAGTCAAGACTATAGACTAAAGAATAGACTATAGTCTATACTATACATTATACTATAGTCCATACTATAGAATAGGCTATAGTCCATACTATATACTAGACTATAGTACAAACTAGAGGCTGTAGTCCAGACTAGACTATAGTCCAGACTATTGTCCATACTATTGGCTAGAATATAGTCCATACTATAGACTAAACTACAGTCCAGACTATAGACTAGACTATAGTCAAGACTATAGACTAGAGTATAGTCCAGACTGTAGACTAGACCATAGACTAGAATGTAGTCCAGACTATAGTCTATAGTCTGGACTAAAGTCTAGTCTATAGTCTGGACTATAGTCTAGTCTATAGTCTTGACTATAGTCTAGTCTATAATCTTGACTTTGGTCTAGTCTATAGTATAGACTGTAGTACAGACTATAGACTCGCCAGTAGCTAAGACTATAGACTAGGCTATAGTTCAGACTAGACTAGACTAGACTATAGTCCTGACTATGGTCTAAACTATAGACTAGTATAGTATGGACTATAATCAAGACTATAGTCTAGTCCAGACTATAGACTAGACTATAGTCCATACAATAGACATACTATACACTAGACTATAGTTCAGACTATAGACTCACCAATCGCTAAGACTGTAGACTAGGCTATAGTCCAGACTAGACCAGACTATAGTCCAGACTATAGTCTAGACTATAGTTCTTACTATAGACTAGACCAAAGTCAAGATTATAGACTAGACTATAGTCAAGACTATAGACTAGACTATAGTCAAGACTATAGACTAGACTATAGTCCAGACTATAGGCTAGAATGTGGTCTGTAGATTAGACTATAGTCTATAATATGGACTATAGTCTAGTCTATAGTATGGACTATAGTCTAGTCTATAGTCTGGACTTTAGTCTAGTCTATAGTCTGGACTTTAGTCTAGTCTAAAGTATGAACTATAGTCTAGTCTATAGTCTTGACTATAGTCCAGTTATCTATTGGCGAGTCTATAGTCTGGGCTATAGTCTACGCTGTAGTCTACTCCATAGTCTTAACTATACTCTAGTGTATAGTCTGGACTATAGTCTAGTCTATAGTATGAACTATAGTCTAGACTATAGTCTGGTTTGATTATAGGTTTGATTATAGTCCATACTATAGTCCAGGTTATAGCCCAGACTTTAAATTTGTATGTTTAATACATGGTGCTTCGAACGTCTTTTCGAATCGAAATACAGAGTAAACCTCTAGACTATAGACTTAATTATATATTGATTATCTTGCAATCATCCTATTAGTTTGCTATAGATTTACATACATATGTAAGTACTTTTACTTTCATTCTAGACTTTGTACAAGAATAAGTTGTTATTTCACGAAGGGTTAAACTGTTGAAACAATAAATATGACAATATCAGATAACCATACTCATGTCTACGGAGCGCATTCATACCAGAACCAGTCATCAGTTTAATAGTCTAGTAAAAGGATATAACTTGTGATAATGATACTGCCCCCTTTTGCTTTTGCTCCTTTTTAATGGCCTTTTAGCAGTTATTAACAAAAACAACAAACTGAACATAATAACTTGTCATTGCTGTACAGCACACAGCTCTCTTCAGTTCAAGTCTGCTCTATGGGGAGTGAAAAAAATGTCACACCCAACTTGGCATTAAACAAAGTACCGAAAACGTTTACGAATATTAAAGGAGCCAAAATGAATAGATAGATGTTCTTTTTTTTTCTGTAACTGTACATTTAAGTGTGTATGTGTGTAAGAAATAAATTTTATATGAATATTCAAATACTTACACAAAGTCAGTTACTACATCACCATGGATGGACCTACATTTAACGTATGCTTGCATAGTTTTTTAAAATGTATGGCTCTGACTATATTCTATTTATTGTTCCAAAAATGTTCTTTATTTTCGTTTTAATGGAGATTTTTTTTGGAAAACGGAAGTGACCACTTGATGTATGCATGTGTGAGCGAGTGTGTGTACAAGACACCATTTACTAAATCTATCCAAACAATTTTGTTCTCAATTTTGAGTATGAGTTTTTAGATTTTTGGCTATAGCTTTTTTCAAGTACTATGTATGTATGTATGTATGTATGTATGTATGTATGTATGTATGTATGTATGTATGTATGTATGTATGTATGTATGTATGTATGTATGTATGTATGTATGTATGTATGTATGTATGTATGTATGTATGTATGTATGTATGTATGTATGTATGTATGTGTTGGTTCTGGACACTTTGAATGTAATAATTGCAATGATTTTAGCTTTTAGCCATGAAAAGTATTATGTTCCATATAGATTATCATAGTTTGTAAAATTGTGTAAATCTGTGTGTAAATACTTGTATCTGAATATGAATGGTAAAGGAAATTTAGTATAGATATCAATGTTCTGCATGTTCATACTGGTGTAATAATAACTGCAAGAACTATTTGTGACAGGGATGAGAGATAATTTAAATAACAAACTTAGACTGTTATTTTTCTGCTAAAATGGTTGAAATTTTTGGGGCCGATTTCGTAAAAGTTTTCAGTCGCTGTGGAGGCTTTTTGTTATTAAAATAGCTTTTTTAAAAATTTAGAAATAATGGTTTTTAAAGATGGGCTTAGCCAAATAACTGAGAAATCTAAATATTCTGCCTCAAATTTGTTACTGAGATTAGTAGTTAGAGTTCTAGTCAACATCAGACTATAAACTAGTATAGACTAGTATATATACCAACTTGTGTATTGATCAGTCTATAAATATGTATTTAGACCAGTTTATAATATATCCGTTCGTCTAAAAATTAGTTTATAGATTAGGCTATAGACTTGTCTGTTCGATAAATTATAGGTAGCTATAGATCTGTTTATAGATCAGTCTATAGATCAGCCCATAGATCTGTCTATAGGTCAGTCTATAGACTAGACTATAGATCAGTCTATGGACTAGACTATAGATCAGTCTATGGACTAGACTATGGACCGGTCTGTAGGTTAGCTTGTTGCTATAGATCAGTTCAAAGATCAGCTTTAGATCAGCTATAGATCAGTCTATAGACCAGTCTATAGATCAGTTAAAAATTTAAACAGGCTGATATTTAAACTTTAAATATCAGTATGTAGACCAGTGTATAGATTAAACTATAGATCTGTTTATAGTCTATAGATCAGTCTATAGACTATACAAACGAAAAGTCCATAGACTAGACTATAGAGCAGTCAGAACAGCTGTTGGTCAGTCTATACACCATCCTATTGATCAGTTTAAAGATCAGTCTGTAGACCAGTGAATAACTAACTAACTAACTAACTAACTAACTAACTAACTAACTAACTAACTAACTAACTAACTAACTAACTAACTAACTAACTAACTAACTAACTAACTAACTAACTAACTAACTAACTAACTAACTAACTAACTAACTAACTAACTAACTAACTAACTAACTAACTAACTAACTAACTAACTAACTAACTAACTAACTAACTAACTAACTAACTACCTAACCTACCTATCTACCTAACTAACTCGATCGCTAAAAAAATGCTGAAATGTACTGAAAAATTTGTAAATATTGGCCAGGAACTACTTAAGTCGGAAAGTACCAAAATATTTGGTACTTATCCCTGAAGCACACCATAACATTTGTCCATTGTTAGCTCCATATAAACGTATTCAAGTATGGATGCATATGTGCATAACTATCTGCTATTGCAATGTCTAAAATACATATTCATTAATGATCTGAATGAACATGATTCTTTCATTCTTTAAAATTCATTGATTCGGCAGCATAGTTTAGTTGCATGGTTTTGTGGATTTTGTGTGTTTTTATTAGTTTTTCTTTCCCCTTAGTTCTACTGTTATCTTTGTGTATAGTGTCCTAACAGAGAGCAATAGGTGCTGATACTTTTGGGAATTATGAGCATAAATATTAAAAGTCTTTGTTTAACAAGAACAAAAGATTATATGGCTGTTGGTTGAGCAAAGAGTGTGGGTGGCTCAACAAACAATATTTATAGAGTTTTATTCATTTGCAAAAAAAAGTGAAAAAAATCTTATTGTTCTTTTTGATTTTCTTTGGCACACAAAATAATATTTACTAGTATAATAAAATCTACTGGTATAATATTGTCTTTGATATATATATACCTTTACAAATGTTTTAAAATTGGGAAATTTATTGATTTGATAATTTGTTGCTTCCCCACTGAAAGAAAGATTAAGTTTTGCAATTTGTCTTTTGAATTTTGTTTGTTTAAAATGATATTTAATTGATGTTAGTTTTTAAAGTAATATATCACGAAATAGGGGGAAGTAGAACTTACTTACAAATGTATGTAAGAGGATTGTGTGTATATTGTTTTTACGGATGTGGTTGTGTGACACCTTTTTATTATAGCAAAAGTAGGTATAACATTCATGATGAAATATTACGTTTCATGCTAAGTAGGACGTATATTCTGGGCGTGTTTCGTCCAATACTCACTTTAAACCGATAAATATAATTCAGTACAGTTGGGATCAAATTAATTCATTACAGTCTTCTGGATAGGGCACATCGGTGCTGGATAACTATAGGTACGAAATGGAGACTTAATCTTGCTAGTCAAATTGATTAGACCAATTCTATCTTATGCTTTATTAGTCGGGTTCTTTGGACAAAAAGTGTAAGATCAAACTACTACAGAGAGTTTATGGGTATAAGTGTTGCCATGAGCACTACGTAATGTTGGATGTTCCACTCGATGAAAGATATATACACATATGTATAAGATATGAGGCGGCACTTACAACCGAACGGCTCATAGGATACGTCATTAATGTATAATTGTCACATTGGACTTGCCTGATTTCATACTGGACACAAAATATGTCGGGTACTTTGAAACACTGATCCTAGATAAAATTTCATGGACAAGTAGACGTTGAAATTCGTAGCTACACGGATGGCACTAAACAACGGGGGGACAAAACGTGTCTGACGTTCTATATTGAAGACCCAGAAACTCATGTGTACTGTCGTCTACCTAATCACAACACTACACCTGCCAGGTACAAACATTGGTCTGGCCCGATGGCAGTCCGGACACAAAATATGTCGGGTACCAGATAAAATTTCATGGTCAAGCGGAACAAATACCCTTTGAAATCCGTTGCCACGCGGATGGCTCTAAACAATGGGGAATGCGGGTCTGGTGTTCTATATTGAAACCCACAATCAAAAATATAAGTACTATCAACTACCTTATCACCACACCAGTTTCCAGGCAGAAGTTCGATCTATAACGGAATGCGTAAATTGGATTAGAATTGGATATGGCGTAAATAGCGGTTATTATATTTACCGATAGCTAGAAGGAAATTAAGTCGATATCAGGTGATAAGGTATCGTATTGGCTTTAACATAATACTACCACAGAGGTAAGCTTTGCATCTGGAGTAGTCGGCAACGAAATACGAATTTACTTGTCTTGAAGTCCAGAGAGGTAGTTATCCTGACAAACGTAAAACCACTCGACGCAACGAGGTCTGAATTAAAAATATAGACGAGAGAATTCCATAAGACCTCTTGATCTAATAAAAATGGTGGGTAGAATCGCAAAGATTCTGTGGAGTGGCCCCAAAAAGAAAGCAGGATGATAAGCTTCCTCATAATAAGTGGACATGTGGACACATGATTATACATAACTTGTGGTTTCAGAAGAATCTAGAGCATGTGGAGAGGACAGTGAAACTCTCGAGCACTTATTTTGCCATTGTCAGGCTTTTGAGCCAAATATCTTGGAAGTGATATTATTCCGAATAGAACATCCCTCACGAACTCTTATTGAAAAATTCTTACAAATTATGACTAGGAATCTGAGTTTCTGAACTTTGGATGGTAATATCTACTTTGATCTCTATATAAGTTAGTTTGTTACCAACAAAAGAAAAAGGAGGGACACGACCACATTTTCATAATTTTCTTATTAAATTGAAGTAGATTGGTGAAAAGCTATTACACTGCAATGTCAGGGACATTTGGACATTGTGACACGCAACTCAAAAATGTGGACCTACATTGTACTCATAACTATAGTTTTTAAATTAGTTAAGTTCTACTTTTAAAACTTAAACTTCTTAAAAACAATAATCTTTTTTTAAAGAATTAAAACAAAATTATAAAGCATCCTTAAACAAAAACAAAGGAAATGAAAAAGAACAAGTAAGAGTGTTATATTCGGCTATGCCGAATCTTATATACCCACCATCAAACCTCGTTTGACTCGAATGAAACTTACTTATGTCGAAATTCATCTATATACTCGTATATTTAGGCCAGTTATAAGCGTTAAAGTAATTTTCTGAAGGGGACCATGTATAGGGGGGTAGGGTCAATTATGGGTCGATCCTCATAAAATTTGGTAGATAGAATTTGGTTCGTATTAAATTTATTTGTGTCGAATTTCATCGCTACACTCGTATTTTTAAACCATTAATGAGCGTTGCAGTCATTTTCTGAAGGGGACCTTATATGCGGGGTAGGGTCAATCATGGACCGATCCTCATAAAATTTTTTAGATAGATTTTGACTCGTATGAAACTTACTTATGTCGAATTTCATCTATATACTAGTATTTTTAAGCCAGTAATGAGCGTTAAAGTCATTTTCTGAAGGGGACCTTATATGGGGAGTAGGGTCAATTATGGACCGATCCTCATAAAATTTCGCATATTGATTTTGGATTATAAGAAACTTACTTATATCGAATTTCATCGCTATATTCGTATTTTTAAAAAAGTTATGGCTGTTAAAGCTGCTTTTCGAGGGGCCACTTGTATGGGGGCTATCCGAAAACATGGACCGATATTTCCCATTTTCAATACCAAACAAACCTTACCTATAAGAAATATTTATGTGAAATTTCAACCCTCTAGCTCTTTCCATTCGGACTCTATCGTGCTTTCAACAGACAGACAGACAGACAGACGGACGGACGGACAGACGGACAGACGGACAGACATGGCTAGATCGTCTTAGAATTTAATGAGGACCCAGAATATATATACTTTTGTGGGTCTATGACCAATATTTCTATGTGTTACAAACGGAATGACAAAATCAATATACCCCCCATCTTTTTTGATGGTGGGTATAAAAATAAAGACGAAGGAGAGCAAACCATAAAAAACAAACTCATCATCAATGTTTCACTTAACGAATCATTCATTCATCAACACATTTTTCAATTACAATGCTCCATTAAATAAATTTCCGTTTTCTCTCTTTTCGACGTTATGCTCTTTCCTTTTTAATATGCATGTGAGTAAGATTGTGTTAAGTGTGGATGGGATGTATGTAGATGTGTGAGCAAGCAGGTGTTGTTTCCCTTTACAAAACGGATATACAAATTTTGTGGATAAAATGGAAATGTGATAAAAATTACAAATAAGAAAAAAAATGTAGGAAAAAGAAGTGGTTAAATAAATATTGCTGGTTTGGCTACGTGTTTTATTTTTACAAACAGAAGACACAAATTTATTCTTTTATACAATTGTTGTTGGTAATTCTCTTTTGCTCTATAGAGAAAACATTATTGAGGAAATAATAGTAACATTTTTATATCAAAGGATGTAATGGCAGGACATTAAAAAACACAATATTAATTTTATGGCTAATTTTGTAAATAAAATTTTGTTTTTGTATTATGAGAGCGATTAGCTAGAAGTAATTCACATCCTTCAAATATTTGGTGGAATATAATAAGTTTCAGGGAAAAGATTCTTTGATATAGTATTTTAAGGAAATCAGACATAAATTTTGGTTATTTTTCATAGTTGCCTATAAATAAAACAATTTTGGAATAAATCCAATTTCTGTTACCACATTTTCATAAAATAGTTTAAATTTTAAAAATTCCAAAAAAAAAAAAACAATCAATGTACAATGCTTCCAATGCAGCCAACTGGCCAAGGTAAAGTATGCAAATTTTTCCTTTAATAAATTCCATTTTTAATGGAAACTTTGTTGTTGAGCAACAAGGCCAAGTAAAAAACCTATACTAAGTGTTTTTTGTTGTTCTTCTTTTTAGACCAAAAAAACTGCATAAAAATTATTGCAGTTTTGCGATTTTTGTTTTGCAAGGCATCGAAAAAAAAATCAGAAAACTATCTAAAAGTGTCAACTGTGAATATTTAATAAGAACCAAGAACAAACGTGTCCAGTATTTGTTGCCTGCTACAAAGAGAATGCACAAATAATGACGTTAAATGTTCTGGTAAATGCAAGTCACGTTCAAAAAACAAAATAGTCCAGCACCCAGGAAAAACATGGTACTTACTCAGGACTTTACTTTGCAATGACTGCTACACACATTACTTAGAAGGAGTTTAGTAATGACTTACCAATAACCATATACATAACAACTAACTTTTTCATGGTTTTTAACAAAAACGAAAATAAATTGAATTTTTGTCAAAACTAATAGTAAACGCAGTGGGTTTATCCTCGTAGGCTAATTTTACTATCAAAAACAAAACGACTTACTTAACTGCTTATTTGCAGGCAATCGTAGTAAGTACTTAACTAATTCCCTCTTGTAAGCAAGTGTGGAGAGTACTTGCCTGCAATGTCATCACTTTTTAACAGGATGACTTATTGTGTAAATAAATGATAACATTTTAAACCATTACTTTTCAATGTAAGTTTTTGCTGGGCATGAATGTTGTTTATACCCTACAATTGGCCAAGAAGGTTGCAATTGTTGTTGGACATACCACCGAATCTTTGTGACTTGCAAAGAACACGCAGGTGGCAATTTTGTACATGGTTTCGTCTGTCCATATACAAGCACTTTGCTCGAGCATTTGAGCTATCAATTTTCTGATCATCGATACCCTGTTGCGTAACTTTCTCGACCAAATCTCAAATCATTCCAAAGAAAGGACGAGAATACATTTGATACCACCGGTTTACTGGTGGCACCTTTTTTACTCCGGAATTGCAATCACACCGAGATGGGTGTAAGTTCTTTAAGAGGGGAAATGTGTCCCCATAAGAAATAATCGAGAGGAGTCCACGCGAATGACCTTGGAGGTTAATTGACAGGCGTATTTCTTGAAATCAAGTTGTCACCAAGGCCGTCGTATGGCACGTAGCGTCATTCTGTTAAAACTACATCTCGCTCGGAGCAAAGGTATTCTTTATTAACATGCCAGTTAAGCCAAAAATAAGCCCAATCCCTGAGAGGCTAATATGTCTAAACTAATCATGACTGTCCGTTCTATTTCTATTAAACGTTGGTTGCGGTTAAAACCACATCAAGTATTCAGAGCTGCTCAGTTCCTGAGTAGAACAAGGGGTCGCAATTTAGATACGTTATTTTCGACTAAAGGTTTGATTTTCGTTAAAATCGATATATTTTTTCGTATAGCCCTCGAAATTTTAATTTAAAAATGTCCCTCTCCGAAAATGTTTTATTTTGACGTATAGATGCTAGTATCGCTTTGAAATGTAAACCGCTATAGCTTCCCCAAATTTTATGAGAATCGTCCATATTCGATTCCAGCTCGCTTAGTAAACCTTCTTCAAAAAATCGGTTTGCAAACGATAAATTGCTGGAATATATCGGTATTGGATCAAATTGAAGCAAGACCTCTTCTAAAAAGTAGGCTTATCGTGATTTCTAAACACTTTTCTAAAAATTAGCCTAATTGTCATAGATTTTGAATAAATATCTATTTTTTAATAAAATTCGATACCATTAATAAGTGAGGGAATCGGCCCTTAATCTAAAGGATTAAGCAGCGCTGAATCCGAATCTGGACGAACAAATATCGATTTTGTAATAAAACTCTATAACATTATTAAATGAGAAATCGGTCAATAACACAACCAAAATTAAAAAAGTCGAAACCCGGAGATCATAAAGTTTGAAAAAAAACAGTTTTTTGGACATATTCGAAACCCAATCATCTCAAAGTCCAATCTGTCAACTTTTAAATTAAGGTTAAACCACTGTTATATCTACTTCTGTCGTTAGTAAAAATACTTTGGAATCTGGGTTAAAAATTTGTTGGCCTGTGTAATTGAACACCTTTACGTGTAGGGTAGTATATAGAGTGGCCCATGGTCTTACTTTTTTTCTATGAAAGTGTATAAGTATTCTTTATATATTTCAACTAGGGTGGCATCCCGGTTACGAGGACTTATAAGGATTAGAAATGATTTTCAAAAGAAAGAAGCGTAGTTAATAATGAAAATACCGACAAATGAGCAATAAACAGGCCAGTTTGAACAAAAATTCGATAAAATCGTATATGTTATGAAACTGAGCTAGTCAGCCAGTAGAAGATCTGAAATGACTTCAACATTAAATAGCAGAGAAATGACAAAACGTCTTGCCTTAGTTTAGCAAATTTCCCAAAATATTAACAACTTCCTTTTTTGGAAATGTCTGTCTGAATCTCCACCCAAAACAATATAACCTTGTCAAGGGCTCTTAATTTAAATCATAACAAAGCCCTAGTGCCTTGTTGCTTTTTGTCGTATCAATTGTAAATGATTTTCAAAATTTCCAAATACAAAATGGTAAAGTTTACAGTTAACAAAATAACATACACCCTCACAAATGAATTTTTGGTAGAAATTCCTTTAAAACATTTGACAATAAATATTTAAAGTTGTCTTTGTGTAAAACACCAGTTTTTTTATGGGTCTTTTGAGTATTGTTCTGTAAATGTTTTTTGTAGTTCATTTTTTAAATGAATAAAACAAAAAAATAGAAGAAAAAAAAAAAATTAAAATTTCCATTTGGTTTTCTCAGTTGTATTTCACTTGAGTGGCTCTCAAAGTCACACTTTAATGTTTATGACTATTTTTTTTTTCTTCATACTTTTTGTATTTCTGAGAGTTTTTTTTTTGTATGTGGGTGTATTTTCTTTATTATTTACAACATAACCCAGTGAACATTTGCAATAAAAAAAATTTATTTTAAAATTAGATTAAAAAAACCTTATATTGAGAGACTGCAAGAAGATCAGGTGTCGAAATGCAGCATATGTGATCTAATAAGCCTTCGTATCGAAAACACATTTAGAGATCGAAAATGTTCTAAAATTCTTGTTTTGGTATCGATTCTCATCATTTCAAAAAGTTAAATTAAAGGTCTTCTGGGTCCAAATTATAGCATTCTATGTATGAGGATTGAAATCATAATGGAATTTTATATTAGATATCGATCGTTATAGAATCTCATGGATAAGCTAGACCAGGCCGAATATTAAAGATACATATGTTCCAAGATTATTAACTGGGTTAGCATCTACCAGACATGGAAAATTTTTTACTTTAATATTTGTTAACATCGAGCGGTAAGCCCAAGATACATATATGTAACTATAGACAAGACTACATACTGTATTCTAGTCTAGAGTCTATAGTCTAGTCTAGTCTATAGTCTAGTCTATAGTCTAGTCTAGTCTATAGTCTAGTCTAGTCTATAGTCTAGTCTAGTCTATAGTGTAGTCTAGTCTAGTCTATAGTGTAGTCTAGTCTAGTCTATAGTGTAGTCTAGTCTAGTCTAGTCTATAGTCTAGTCTAGTCTAGTCTATAGTCTATAGTCTAGTCTAGTCTATAGTCTAGTCTAGTCTAGTCTATAGTCTAGTCTAGTCTATAGTCTATAGTCTATAGTCTATAGTCTATAGTCTATAGTCTATAGTCTAGTCTAGTCTAGTCTAGTCTAGTCTAGTCTAGTCTAGTCTATAGTCTAGTCTAGTCTATAGTCTAGTCTAGTCTAGTCTAGTCTAGTCTAGTCTAGTCTAGTCTAGTCTAGTCTATAGTCTAGTCTAGTCTAGTCTAGTCTAGTCTATAGTCTAGTCTATAGTCTAGTCTATAGTCTAGTCTATAGTCTAGTCTATAGTGTAGTCTAGTCTAGTCTAGTCTATAGTCTAGTCTAGTCTAGTCTATAGTCTATAGTCTAGTCTAGTCTATAGTCTAGTCTAGTCTAGTCTATAGTCTAGTCTAGTCTATAGTCTATAGTCTATAGTCTATAGTCTATAGTCTATAGTCTATAGTCTAGTCTAGTCTAGTCTAGTCTAGTCTAGTCTAGTCTATAGTCTAGTCTAGTCTATAGTCTAGTCTAGTCTAGTCTAGTCTAGTCTAGTCTAGTCTAGTCTAGTCTATAGTCTAGTCTAGTCTAGTCTAGTCTAGTCTATAGTCTAGTCTATAGTCTAGTCTATTAGTCTAGTCTAGTCTATAGTCTAGTCTATAGTCTAGTCTATAGTCTAGTCTATAGTCTAGTCTATAGTCTAGTCTATAGTCTAGTCTATAGTCTAGTCTATAGTCTAGTCTATAGTCTAGTCTATAGTCTAGTCTATAGTCTAGTCTATAGTCTAGTCTATAGTCTAGTCTATAGTCTAGTCTATAGTCTAGTCTATAGTCTAGTCTAGTCTATAGTCTAGTCTATAGTCTAGTCTATAGTCTAGTCTATAGTCTAGTCTATAGTCTAGTCTATAGTCTAGTCTATAGTCTAGTCTATAGTCTAGTCTATAGTCTAGTCTATAGTCTAGTCTATAGTCTAGTCTATAGTCTAGTCTATAGTCTAGTCTATAGTCTAGTCTAGTCTAGTCTATAGTCTAGTCTATAGTCTAGTCTATAGTCTAGTCTATAGTCTAGTCTATAGTCTAGTCTATAGTCTAGTCTATAGTCTAGTCTATAGTCTAGTCTATAGTCTAGTCTATAGTCTAGTCTAGTCTAGTCTATAGTCTAGTCTATAGTCTAGTCTATAGTCTAGTCTATAGTCTAGTCTATAGTCTAGTCTATAGTCTAGTCTATAGTCTAGTCTATAGTCTAGTCTATAGTCTAGTCTATAGTCTAGTCTATAGTCTAGTCTATAGTCTAGTCTATAGTCTAGTCTATAGTCTAGTCTATAGTCTAGTCTATAGTCTAGTCTATAGTCTAGTCTATAGTCTAGTCTATAGTCTAGTCTATAGTCTAGTCTATAGTCTAGTCTATAGTCTAGTCTATAGTCTAGTCTATAGTCTAGTCTATAGTCTAGTCTATAGTCTAGTCTATAGTCTAGTCTATAGTCTAGTCTATAGTCTAGTCTATAGTCTAGTCTAGTCTATAGTCTAGTCTAGTCTAGTCTAGTCTAGTCTAGTCTAGTCTAGTCTAGTCTAGTCTAGTCTAGTCTAGTCTAGTCTAGTCTAGTCTAGTCTATAGTCTAGTCTAGTCTAGTCTAGTCTAGTCTAGTCTAGTCTAGTCTAGTAGTCTAGTCTATAGTCTAGTCTAGTCTAGTCTAGTCCAGTCTAGTCTAGTCTAGTCTAGTCTAGTCTAGTCTAGTCTAGTCTAGTCTAGTCTATAGTCTAGTCTAGTCTATAGTCTAGTCTAGTCTAGTCTATAGTCTAGTCTAGTCTAGTCTATAGTCTAGTCTAGTCTAGTCTAGTCTAGTCTAGTCTATAGTCTAGTCTAGTCTAGTCTATAGTCTAGGTCTATAGTCTAGTCTATAGTCTAGTCTATAGTCTAGTCTATAGTCTAGTCTATAGTCTAGTCTATAGTCTAGTCTATAGTCTAGTCTATAGTCTAGTCTATAGTCTAGTCTATAGTCTAGTCTATAGTCTAAGTCTATAGTCTAGTCTATAGTCTAGTCTATAGTCTAGTCTATAGTCTAGTCTATAGTCTAGTCTATAGTCTAGTCTATAGTCTAGTCTATAGTCTAGTCTATAGTCTAGTCTATAGTCTAGTCTATAGTCTAGTCTATAGTCTAGTCTATAGTCTAGTCTATAGTCTAGTCTATAGTCTAGTCTATAGTCTAGTCTATAGTCTAGTCTATAGTCTAGTCTATAGTCTAGTCTATAGTCTAGTCTAGTCTAGTCTAGTCTATAGTCTAGTCTATAGTCTAGTCTATAGTCTAGTCTATAGTCTAGTCTATAGTCTAGTCTATAGTCTAGTCTATAGTCTAGTCTATAGTCTAGTCTATAGTCTAGTCTATAGTCTAGTCTATAGTCTAGTCTATAGTCTAGTCTATAGTCTAGTCTATAGTCTAGTCTATAGTCTAGTCTATAGTCTAGTCTATAGTCTAGTCTATAGTCTAGTCTATAGTCTAGTCTATAGTCTAGTCTATATTCTAGTCTATAGTCTAGTCTATAGTCTAGTCTATAGTCTAGTCTATAGTCTAGTCTATAGTCTAGTCTATAGTCTAGTCTATAGTCTAGTCTATAGTCTAGTCTATAGTCTAGTCTATAGTCTAGTCTATAGTCTAGTCTATAGTCAATTGGAAAATTAGTTTAGTACTTTATGTACTTTTTGCTGCAAGTTTGTACTATTTCAAAATTTAAAGTTTCCGAGCCTGTCATCTACTATGTATATTATTATTATGTTCCCCCATCTTGTAAATATGGTAGTGTCGTGTAGAGTAGTGTTTGCGGCAGTTGTACTACTCTTTGTGGCAGTGGCTATGGCAGCAGCAGTTTGTAGTGACAATCGTTCAGTTCATGTTCTTTAAATTACACTTCAGAGTATAAATCCAAAAAAGAAATACACAAATATTTCTAGAACACTCACACAGATATTCACATTCATTCCATTGATAAAGAATTTCTTTAAAAACCGTGTTGTTTAACAAAAATACCAAGTACAAGATTCATATTTTAATGCTTTTATGTATTCTACTGGAGTACTTGGTCTTTTATGAAAACATCATTTTATATATTATGACACTACAGCATGTAAATAGATTTCTTTTTTAGCTTTGCTTTATAATCACATGCTTTTTTAATGCTCCTGGGCAGGAGATGATGCATATTGGAGAGGTCTGAGGTGTAAGCGTGAGAAATTTAAATACACTAATAATAAAGCTGTACAGAGATGTGGTGTATTAAAAAATGTTGTAATTTCTTTTTTCCTAACATTTACGAAAATTTCGTGAATAATACGAAATATTATAAAATTTTTCTAAAATCATTTTGCAGTATATTAAAATGTAAAATTTTTTCACCTCTGGGAGAGTATTCAGTTAAAGCTTTTATACAATATATATTACGAAACAGTTTCGTTGTGCGAAACCACGAAACATTTTGTACAATGTATGTACGACATTTTTCATATATATTAGACATGGATGATTTTCAGTGTATATTTGGGTTTTATTTTGTTACTTTTTCACATTGTTTCTTTTTTTTTTAAAACTTTAAGAACTTTTTCTAAAGTAAACTTGCTTGAGTTTTTAAACATCTCAAGCAAGTTTTTTGGGGTTTTGAATACAAATACAAAACATAATGACCATTGGCGTTAGGACATATCAAAAATGTCATAATGGTCTTGGACATTATTACTCAACTAAAAGAGTCACAATGTCTCCACTCATAATGACGTAAAGTTCATGGGTTACAAATAACACACATATCCAGAAAAAGTTTAATTTAGGGAAGCCGGTGTTCAAAATACCTCATAGTTTAAAGCATCTACGTCCGCCTTCGTCTACTTCTATTGAACTGATTTCAAAATAAATATTACGTACTGCAGATTTCTAAAAAATCGGTTGAAAAGTGTCTTTCTTGCTGAGAGGTTTTAATATAGAAAGCTTTTATATAGAAGTAAGCTAAGAAGCTTTATTTATAAACGTATAATATATAAGATTGCTGAGAAACTTTTATATACATAGAAAGCTTTAATACAGAAATGTGTCTGTATATTCTATAGAATTTCTAAATTCTTTTCTTAAAAGCTTTCCCATAGAAAGCTTTATTCTTAGAAACTATTCTATAAAGCTATGCTTTTATAAAAAAATTTCAGCTTCAGCCTCTCAGTAGGCTTGTAAAAAGAAAGCTTTAACACAAAAGCTAGTTGTGTGTGTATTCTGTAGATACAATATATAGAAAATAGACAATTTTATATAGAAAGCTTAAATACGGATTGTATTGCTTGGAATAAAATGGCTTCTATAGAAAAGTGACACACACTTTTGGGATGATGAGTGTGATGAGAAGTTTTTTTTTTTTTTAAGAAAGCTTTAATATAGAAGTTAGTTAAGAAGCTTTTATAAAGAAAGTTTTAATAGAGAGATTAGTTTTGTTACAGCTGTTATATTCTATAGAAAAATTGATTGAGAAAGAAAGCTTTAATATAGAATCAAATGTCTTTTTTAGAATCAATTTATTGGAAAGCTTTACTTGATCTGAAACTGTTATAAATGAAGCTTTAATATACAAGATTTTTAAAAGCTTTTAAGTATATGGAAGCATATTTAGAAGAGTTTCTTAGAAAATCATTCTCTTTAGAAGTTTTTATATAGAAATGTTTAGAAGTTTATAGAAAAGTATAAGCTGTACTACAAAAAAAAAAAAGTGTCTTGCTGAGAAGCTTTTATATAGAAGTTTTCTAAAAAGCTTTCACATGTCTTCCATAGAAAGTATTTTATACCTAAGTGACATTTATTAATTTATTCCTCCTGTAGAATAGTGTTCTAGTCTGGGTCTACCAGAGTCGTGAGTTTGATTCCAGGCATTGGTAAGTGAGCGCATAACAAGCCCCATAGAGGACTAGGTGTATTTCTTCAGATATGATGTACGTATATATGTATATTCTTCTTTCAAACTAACTAACTGAAAGAGGTTCTTTTTTGGAAGCTTTAACTAATAACAAGTGGATTATTATCGACTCGATTTTTACGCTTTCTAGGGGTAGTCTTAGGAACAAAACGATCTAAAAAAAGAGTCCTTCCTAGATATATTAATACCCGCTGAAAATTTTTTTCTTTATTGCATATTTAGGTCTCAAAAAATACCATCGAATTTAAAAAATATAATTTAAAGTAAACAGAATTAAATGTGTATTAAAACTATAAATTCTTACACTTCAACGATTAAGGACATAAATACTTACACGCACAAAAACACACAATGTACGAGATTATATACAAGAACACACTTCTACAGGGATTTCAGCAATAGGGTGGCATATATTAATGACGAAGGCATACATCCAAATATTTACAAAAAATAATGTAAATAAAAGTATAACTTACTTTGTGAAAGTGTTGCAGAAAAGCTTAAGAGCGAATGAATTTAATACTTAATAAAGCTTTTTCGATTCTAATCCTTTAAATTAAAATTAGAGCTTTTTTGAGTTTGTTCCAACAAACAGAGAAAACATGAAATAAGCTTTCAGATTGTTGGTTTTCTTTACGTCTATGAGCTTACGTGTTTGTAAAATCAAAAGAGCTTTTTACTCATATCTCATTTAAAGTGATGAAAATGTTATTCATTAAGAAATTAATTATTTTTTTACACACTTGTACTTTAAATCTTAACACATCTTCAGAATAATATTGTATAAACAAGTTAATTAAGCTGCACATACTTTTATTGTATGTAATTTAATTAATTAATTAATTAATTCTCTGAAATTTTCACCATCACCCTAAAGATGCATGATTTTGTATTGTAAATTTTCATACTTGTAAATGTAAAGATGGTAAAATCTTTAATACATGAAACTTTTGTAATGACTTACTGACCTGAATTGTAATGTGTATTGTTCAGATACATGTACTTACTTAAAAACACACGAATAAAAAAACACGCTCACACACCCAATAATAGGAATCACAAGCAAGTGCAGTGCAGTGCAGTACACCACACACACACTTTTCAACAATACATGCATTTACATTAAATTATCTTCAAAAACAGAAGAAGAATGCAAAAGAAAACAAATGAAAAGAAAACTTCTGCTGCAATGCCTGGCAAATTTACACGTATCTAGATAAAAATATTAGGATGGTTTCATAATTAAAATTGCCAAAACCTGCAACTTTGAGAGGATTATATAAAAAACCTCATGACTCAAATTACAAAATTTAAAAAAAAAAAAAAAAAATTAGGATTCAGAAAAGTTCTTTGCTTTTTGGTCCCTCCTAACCTACGCCCTCACACATTTTGTCCACATATTTATTATCCTTATTTTTTTGTACATTTCTTCTATAACTTTTGCTTTGCACTTCAGTATTTCGGTTGAAATTGCAGCTGCAGCCTCAGTGTTACACTTTTGTAGAGTTTTGAGATTTAAAACCACTAATTAATATTACTCTGTATGATTTAAATAAAAAAGTTTTGACATTTATACGAGAAATACATGCCATCAGCATCCATTAAGAGAGAAGAAAATTGAAAACCAAAAAAACAAAAAAAAAAAAAAAATTAAATGAATTTTATATAAAGTTTGTGTCTTCCAAGAAAATGTTGATAATACGAGCATAATAATTGTAGAAACAAAGTGTAAGAAGTAGTAGTTAGGCACGTACGATCTTATGTTACCCTACAAACGTTATTTTGTGGATGGGATATCTTATAGAGTGTTTCTCATGTTTGACACTTTTATGAGATTTAGACGAATTTTTTGTGTCCTCTGGTAGGACCATTGAAGGTTAAGTTTGCGTATGAAACATTTTTCTCTAACTAATCCTTTGTGGATACCAAAGAAAGGTACTGTTGCAATAAATGTCAAGCAGTCTAGTACAGGGCTTAAACCAGAAGAGGCCTTGTGAAAGGACACTCCTTGTGGCGCTGGACTTATCGAAGGCCTTCGATACAGTCAGCCATACCACAGTCTTTCAGGACACCCTGTAGTCCACCATCAAAAACACGGAGTACCACAGGGCGGTGTCCTCCCCTACTGTTTAACTTCTACCTCTCTCTGAACTTCCCACACCTCCACAAGGCGTGGAAGTTATATCATATGCGGACGACTGTATGGTTATATCGGAGATATACATAGTTTCTTCACTGGACGTAACTTGAATCTATCACCAGCGAAGTCTTCAGCAACACACTTCACAACCTGGAAGAACCCTACACCCTTTCTCAATTTGCTGCCAAACCATTTATGGCGATTGGGGAGAAGGTAGTCGAGTACTTGACAATGGGTTTTAACCTGTCATACCGATACTAAAACTAGGGAAGAACGCTACAGAAGGTCAATCCTACAGGCCGATTTCCCTCCTATCACCAGTTTCGAAGACTCTTGAGGCGCTCCTCATCCCTCAGTTGGCCATCTAACAGCAGCTCGCCACCAGCATGGATTCAGCATTAACCGCCATAACCACTCAGATCACACATGGTTTAAACCAGAAGAGGCCTTGTGAAAGGACACTCCTAGTGGCGCTGGACTTATCGAATGCCTTCGATACAGTCAGCCATACCACAGTCTTCCAGGACATCCTGTATTCCACCATGCCTAACAACGTTCAAAAACCCGTACAGTTAAAGAAGAAGTACCACAGGGCGGTGTTCTATTTCCCCTACTGTTTAACTTCTACCTCTCTAAACTCCCCACACCTCCACAAGGTGTGGAAGTTATATCATATGCGGACGACTGTACCATTATGGCGACGGGCCAAAACGTTGATGAGCTATGCGATCGAGTGAATGGTTATCTCGGTGAAATACATAGTTTCATCACTGGACATAACCTGAAACTATCACCAACGAAGTCTTCAGCAACTCGATGGAACCCAAATACCGGCTGTATTTTGGGGATTAACTTTGACAGCCTGTTTACTTCCTCAGCTCATGCTACTGCAATTACGCACAGATTGCGAAGCAGAAACAAGGTCATCAAAGCGCTAGACGGCAGCACTTGGGGAAGGGATAAAGAAACCTTTTTGGCTACCTATAAAACAATTGGCCGGTCAGTGGTCAATTATGCTGTTGCAGTATGGAATCCTTCGCTGAGTGATACCCAATTGAGAATATACAAAGCTGCCAAAATGCGGTCCTACGGACTGTAACGGGCTGCTTGCAAATAACCACCTACACGAGGAAACGACGGTCCTTCCAGTCAAAGAACATAATGTTATGCTGACTAAACAGTTCCTCCTGGGATGTCACTGGAGGAGTCATCTCAACGTTAACATCACACAGTTGGATACTCCCCCGAGGCATGAAAATATGTGCAGGATCCCTTGAACCGAACTTCGTATTCGTTTCTTTCAACGACATTCATAGAGACGCAATCAATACCACGATTTCAGGTTTCCGCGTGAATGTTGTTCTTGGAGGTCGCCCACCGCCTATAGCAGAAATAGAAAAGAACCTGCCGCGGAAAACAAGAGTTGCTCTGGCCCAACTGAGATCGGGATGGAGCAACAGGCTCAATGCCTACTGGTCCCGCAAAGACCGTGCCGTTCTCAATATATGCCCATGCATGTGGACAGGGTCCTCATAATACCCACCACATATTCAACTGTCTAGTCCACCCTACTTTACTTAGCCCTATGGATTTATGGGCTAATCCTGTAGAAGTAGCTCAGTTTCTTGGCTTGGACCTAAATACAGAACCCCCGCTGTTACAACAACAACTGTTTATGACCAGATCCGCCTTTTTCTATCTTCGTAGGATATTCATGTTGACTTTTATTTTGATTTCAACATTTTCAATCGTTTGTCAGCCTTATTCGAGACCTATCTATGTCCAACTACGAACCTATCGTCATAAAATAAAACATACACATATACTCTTGTGCCCTAAAACGGGGGTTTAGTATAGAGCTAGATTCTACATATAATGGCCTGTTTCTTATCGAATTTCATAAAACTACCGGTATTAATATAAGATTTATGTGCGTGCTAGTGGTATCGTTGTTAGTCTCACTATGGGGAAGCATGTCTATATTTGTTTAAAATTTCATTGAAATTTCTTTTTAGAACAAATCCGTTGAATTTTTTCTTAATACTATCGACTACGGATTATTCACATTAAATTGATTTTGTTAAGGGTGCCATATAACAGACCTGTAATCATACCTAAACTATTTATAGTCTGATTTAAATGATTTCATAGAACAAGAAATGTTTCATCCAGTAGAGAGAGTATGTTTTTCTAAGAGATTAAGCTGCGCTTAATACGGATCTGACCACGAATGTTGTTATCAATTCAGATTTTCGGTTTTATATAAAGTTTATTCAAACGTTTATATAAAACCTAGATAGGTTTTTCATACCATTTTATAATTAAAGGCGACTTCGTGGTCGAATAAGGAAAAAATAGGGGTTTTCAAAATTGTATGCTACGATATTCTGAGGAAGATTTGGTTTCAATGAAGCTCAATCTGGGTCTCAATCTACCTATGTTTTAGTAGTAACATTTAACAGATCATAAGCTTGATCTTGTTGGATATTTGGATGTTTATAAAACGAATGAACCTTGTTCAAGTGTTTTCAAAAATTCTGAAACTTTTCCATCGTCTAGTCATGATTTATTTCCTTGCTGCCAACAAATTACAAATTTCACAATCATGTGTCATGTTTATTAAAATGGAAATAATTCAATTTGCAGTAAGTTTTCTTCTTATATTCATTTCCTTTTATCAAAGATTATAAAACAAAATTTTATAATGTAAAAGAAAATTAAATAAAATCAGAATGAAGAAAAATAAACACATTATATAACATTATATAATACATATTTTTTTAAAGAAGATTATATTAAGAGGATTATGGTTATTATGTTTTACAATAAATTACGAAAAAAGTAAACCACAACAATTACATAGATGAAATTCTTACATTTTACTATTTATTTAAAAAAAAATTCAATTTATGCAAGAATTAAAACAATTAGTAAATATTAAAAGCAAAATCCTTAAGGAAGAGCAATTAAAAGACAAAAACAATACTTTAGGGCGGACAACCGGAAGTGTTGATACAGTTTCCTGAACTAAATTTTTTCAGGCTTGATTAAACCAACGATGAAACGGAACTTTACTAAATGATTCAAAACCGGAAATGTTTAGATTCAACTAGAAATTACAAATGTTTGGTATTAATTTGAAAATAATTTAAAATTTAAATATGAATTTAAAAATATTTTTCTTGGGCTTCTGCTTTCATTTACACACAATCTCAATCATACATTTAAAGAGCAATTAATATAGTTTTATGTTAAAAAGAATCTGATTTACCAAGATATGTCAATTTACAAGGGCTTTGTAAATAAATATCTGTAACTGTATTGCGTTTTTTTTTGGCCAAAGACTGCAGCTGTATTAAAGACGACAGCAAGGCATAACAGCAGAAAGGGGTCCGGACCCTTTGTGATAAAAACGCAAACAAACAATAAACTACAACAAATATTTACAATGATGATAAATGCTGACAATTCACAAAACTGATTGTTGTTGTTATTAGTATTTTGTTTGCAAACTAGACACGTCCTTTGTTGGAGGATTTCTAATATACATCAACAATAACGACGCTAGCACTAAAATTTCTAAGTGAATGAATCGGTGGTAAATGTACGTTAATATATACAAACACATGCGTTTAAAACTGAACATTAGGGTGGCTTCTGCGAGGGTCGTATTAGTTTATTAAAAAAACGATCAACCAGGAGCTAGACCCAATAAAAACTTGTCTACTATATTTAAAGCTAAATTTCAGAAGGAGGACCTATTCTAATTCAGACTTGTTTTGAGAAGATATGTTTGGGTCAATCGTCAGATTGTACTCTACAGAGTTTATTACAATAATTAGTTCTTCATTTTTGTAAAATTGTATGCATAACTTATCAGACATGTATATGTCTTCCATTAGATGTTGAAAGAGGAATAATACAAACAAAAGAGATAACAGAACTCAGAATCATCGAGAGAAATTTCTTGCCCAATTCTTCGAGGATTCTATAGTTTTCCAATCTTTTATAACTCAAACAACTTTTGTAAAGTTCGGATTTATTGATATCGGCAAACTTTATAGTGATCCTTCTATGTCGGGTTGAACAAAGAGACCGAGCCGTGGACCTCAATATACCAACTCCTGAGATTAGGTTTTCCATAATCTAACAATTGATTCCGCTTGTACTCATTGATCTAACAGCTGATGTTACAAGCCGTGGGCCGCCAGGGTTGGTACTATGGATATAATTTCGTTCATCCGCTAGTTTCGCTGTAGCTGAAGTAAGATAGTAAAAGTTCGTCCAGCAGGAGTAAAGAGATCAACTGCGACGATCATAGTTTCGGGGAATTTCCTCTGCTTAGTGTACTTTAGAGAGAGATGATAGATCATTGAAGATAAGATCGGTGTATTCTCTGAAACCATGCGAATCTACTTTCTTTTGGTTGATGTAATTAGGGTATTCGGAGACGATTAAATCGTTATGGGCAAGTGGTCTGATACTAAAGAAACTATGGCTCACCAAGTTGCGCACTTGATCAGACACGGACTTGCTATATCTGGGGAATAGTTACCCATAATTTGTGTGGGGGCATCATCATTCTGATGATGTAATAGCAGCAGTGAAACGATCGGCTGCGGCGATGATAGTTTCTCCGCAGCCGATTCGTACTTTGAAGAGAGGTGGTAGATCATTGAAGATACGATCGATGTATTTTCTGAAGTCATGTCAGGCTACTTTCTTTGGGTTGCTGTAATTAGGACATTCAGAGACGATAAAATCGTTATGGGTAAGTGATTTGATACTAAAGAAATTATGATTCGCCAAGTTGTGCCGTTGATCAGACACGGACTCGCTATATCTGGCGAACTATAGCAGTTACCCGTAATTCGTGTGGGGGCATCATCATTATTCAAGGTGCAGAAGGCAAATCGTTCACCGTTGCTTCTGGTGCGTTTTTTTCGGAGAATATTGTATCCATTATTACTGTGCAGACTGAGGAGTTGTACTTCTGCATAAATCAAAGCAGAACCATGGTCCGAGATTTAAATCAATTCCGGCACCAAAAAGAAAAGGAGCAGCAGAGCTCGAAAATGTTTAAATTGTTAAATTCTTGCAGGAGTTGATAACCGATTAATTCGGGTCATTACGGTCCATAGAACCGTCATGTCGGAGATTTTACTAGATCGCCAAGAATATTGCTATGGACTATTTGCAAACCGTTGGTTTGAATTGTAATTCGAAGGGCTTATTTATGCGCGCTGGGTAAAATCGTGTTCTGATATTGGCCGATATACCGAACAAACATTATCAGATGAGAATATTTATACAAATTTTCAGTTTCGTAGCTCAACAGTGATTTCAAGAGACATGCAGAGGGACAATGGTTCTAAGAAGAAGACAGTGTATACACATTAGTGGATCTGGAAGTGGTAAAAAAGGAAACTTTTTGATCAAGCAAAAGTTGTCTATGTAAAGGTCGAACTTTGCCACTATCAAAACTGTTGGGTAGAAGCATGCACAAACATGTATATATGAAAATGTATGCGAGTGTGTGTAGTGGTAAATAAAACAAAAAAACACACTTCAACAACAATCATTAAGATTGACAGGGAAAAATTCATAAACTAAATTCACGGAAAAAACCTTCCATCGATAACCACATAAAAATCGTGTTTGATTCATTATTTGAAAAATGTTTGCCTTAGGACAAATAGTTGATTAGATCAAATACAATAACATACTTTCTGTTAAATTAGTAGGTATTCATATGTATATAATAAACATAGTTTATGTATATAGCATAAGCATATAAATATTGGAAATTTATATAATCTAAAATGTTAGCCGAGAAGTGGACTGAAAGAAAAATAGTTCCATGACCAGACTTTAAGTCACGAAACAAAATCTAGAATTTAAAATTTATTCAAGTTTTTTGTATTCTATGGTTAGTTATAACTCCCGGAATTTGGTGTGTAGGTGTATTCTAAAAATAATATGAATGTGTATCTTTGATATGGATGTCATTACTTAAACTCATTAGATTGCATAGAAAAGTTAGGTAAGTAAATAAAAAAATAATCAAAGGAATTTGTTTCTTATCTGGATTAGTTTGTACTGCATTTTAATCAATGGTATTATAAAAGGAAGAATATTCAACATGGAATTGTTAGTTTTATCATATTTCGAATTGCATTTTCTCTATCATATAACAAGAACTTTAATTAATTAGTTTTGATTTCAAATACTGTGGCTATGTCGTTTAAATCATAAAGTCAAGTTTCTTGGCATTTTATAGTCGATAGGGCTAAAAGAAGTGAAAGCTATGATCACTTTCATTTCCTATGAAAATCAATTTTTTCAGTTAAAACATAAAAGCACACAAGGCGCTATGTCTAAAGGGATTTAAAACTGTGATCACTTTTATTTTGCAACAAATATCGGCTTTTTGGGTAAAAACATTTCCTTGGGAAACTAGTGGAGCTAGGGCTAAAAGGATTCCAATCTATGATCACTTTCGTTATAACCTACACTATTATAGTGAGGAGGATATTGTGCGTTTGTGGTGATGTTTGTAACACCCAAAAATCTTAGTCCTAAACCCACCCACAAAGTAAAACAATCAGCTCAGAATCATTTTCTGAGTCGATTTAAATATGTCCGTCCGTCTGTCTGTCTGTCTGTCAGTTAATTCGAATTCAACTGGCACTCCATAAGAGTGTTAGAATTTCGATCATTTAGGGACCGTTATTTTAAATTTTCAAAATCAAATTGTTCAACATCTGAAAACTACATAAGCCCGATTTCAAATCACAAGCCAATCCTATCTATCAAACTATAATGATTTAGAACAAGTTATAGGGCGTCAGGAGGGTTCGTTTTTATATCGGAATTTAGGATATTTCAGACGGAAATATGGGCCATAAGAAGAACAGAAACCTGATACATTCAGAAAACGATTTTGGATGTATCAGGTATTGTTAGAGTATACGGTGTTTCTATTAGCGACTGTATTATTGATGAACTAGCGAAAGCAGGCGCCTTGATGTTCGATGTGGATATTCATCACTTCGAAGAAATTCCTTTCACTATATGCCAATAGATGAACGATGTTATATCTGTTCTGAAACTATATGGGAAAATGAACTATCTTTTTATCATAATCAGGAAGATCACAACTAAGTATCTTCGACGAAGTCTACCCCATAATAACTTCTATGGAAGTTGTTGATAAGAAGGAACCGATTGACCATATTCTCGGATATTTCCTTGCATTATGGGTTATTCAAAAGTTCGTAGGACATTAAGTCATTAATGACTAGTCATAGTTAAAATGCTAAACACCTTACCAGTAATATCAGATACTGTAATTGGTTCAAAATTTATAATTCCTAATGATGTCTATATGAGTCTCTAACACTCTCATCTATTTTCGTCTACAACTTAGGACTCTGCGAATAATTTCAAAATTATACTCTAAAATTCTATTCCTTCTTCTATCTGTTGCTCTCTTTATACTTCTATATATTTTCAATATTATCAAAAAGTAGCCCAAAAAACCCATATGTGCTATAAATGTAGTCTGTCAAATCTAAGCTAGTTCTAACCCTAACACTCTATGGGAAAAGTACAGAAAGAATTTATGAGATCTCTTAATCATTTCAAACACAAAAACGATTAGTATTCATTAACATCATTCATATACACCTTGTAAGGTGAGTATCCTTTTTACATCCACACATACAACCGTGACATACATAAATCTTGTTTTAAACAAAGAAAAAAATGAAAACTACAAAATATTATTTACACACCCAAAAACTATAAACTTATTGGATGAATTCAATTTGTGTATTTGGACACAAAAAAAAAGTACACAGAATATCTCTTCTTCATTTCCATAGAATATAAATGGAATTTATGCTTCCACAAACATAGAAATAACACGGAAAACATGTTTTCTCTACATAAATCCTTGTGTTCAATTCACACTCTATGGAGTCAGTAATTCAATGGAGCACAACTGAATGGCACCAAAAAAAGAAAATGTGAAAGTGGAAGAACAAGTAAACAAAGGTAGAATATAAAAGGAAAAAAAAGGTAACTTACCTCGGTACAAAACTGACAGCCACACTGGTGTAATATAGTTGAATTGCTGGCATTTTCGACATCGATAAGACACAACTTGCACGTGAACATTTCGAATGGACGTGCTGGTGGTGCTTGTGTTGCTGTTGGTGTAGTAGTAGGGGTGAGGGAGTCATTTGGAGTGTTGCAATGTTGCATTATTGTTGCCATTATAGATTCAGTTGTTGTGGATGCAACTGCAGCTGTTTCTGTGATGGTGGTTGAAGCTGATGTTTTTGGATTTGTCGATAAAGTCACGTTCACTTGTGAAATCGGTAAAAGTGTGGAGTTGGAGGAGGATGTAGATGAAGAACAGGGTTTGTTGATAATGCTGCCGCCACTGGTGTTGTTACTGTTATTTCTATAGACACCATCAATCACATCGTAGTCCACATTTCTAATATCACCCTCATCATTGATTTTGATGGTTGACGTTTCTTTTTTGTTGGCAACTTTTAACAGAGACGCTGATTCAGCGGGAAAACTTACACTCTCTCTGAGGACTGGTGCCATTACAGTTGATGTTAAAGACATGGAGTTGGTTGTTGGCGGCGAGAGAAGAGGTACGGACAAAGAATTATCGGTGGGTGGTGTTGTAAGCTTTATTGTGGAAGCGGTAGTTGCGGTGGTTGTTGTGGGTGAGGTTATTGATGGTGTTCGACTGCTGGTTGTGCTATTGGCACCGGAGGTGGAATTTCGTTGTGAACCCAAGGCTGATGTTCGACTATTACGCTTAACGGCGAAATGGAGACCGGTCTCGACAGATCCATCGCGACTGCGACTAAATGTATTACTAATATTACTACTGCTTATGTTACTAGATTGGCGTAGGTGCTGTTGGGAAGTATGAGCCATAGGATTTGTTGTATTATTCAAAGAATATCTTGAACTGGAGGCAGCCAACGACAGGAGGCTGGAACATCTTGAGCAAGTGTTGTTCATACTGGAAATACTATTCCTCAGTCGATTTAATGGACGTATTTGCTCCACACCACTAGCACTGAATATACCACTACCCGTATACGACAGACGTGTTGCATGACTTTCACTTAAATGATTTCTGGAATTACTACTCGTAACTCCAGCACCCGCACCCGCACCCATTGTGGGTGAACAAGGAGATGTTGTTTGTCGTGTTAGGGCTAAAACCGTTTCACATTTCCTAAGACCCGTATAGTGGACAATAGACTGTGATTTCTCTTGATGCAGACTTATTGCACTTCCCTCTCTACGCATAATATTCCACAATTTTTGTTGCATAACATTTAGGGATGACGTACTGCCCGACTTGACAACTCTCTCACGATGGAAATTTGCTAACTTTTCCCTACTACTGTAGGCATTGTACTCGCGGTAACCCGAAGGATCTCGCATAACGACCATATTTTGTTCGGAAGGCGTACGCGTAATGGTAATTTCCGGTGATGATGGTATTGCCAATGGTGGGCTGCCAGCATCATCTTCGTATGGTTCATTTGCCGTAGAATTTGAAGTGTTTGCACCAACCACACCATTAACATTACGATTTGATACTGATGGTCGCAGACCGACCAAAGATTTAAGAAAATTGCCGAAACGTATACGCCTGGGTTGTGGGCCCCCAGCAAGCCCCAACGAGCCTGCATGAGGGCCCTCCAAGTCATAATTTGAAAATCCTTCGACCGCGTTAACGTCTCCTCCACCACTGTGGCCAATTCCTTTGGTCGCTTGATGATTCCCCTTGCCCAAGGGATTCCGTGTACTTTGTAGTGATAACTTTGCGGGATGAAGTTGTTTAGTTATCGATTCTTTCTTAAGATTGTTGGCCGGCAGATGAGCTTGTATATTAATATTATGGCGGGTTTCTAGTAGTGCTTCTGTCTCGTTATCAGTTGTTGGTGCTAGCGAAGAATTAAGATCGTGAGATTGATGGTATTGGTTGATGTGCTGTTTCTTTGTATTGGCCAGATTGTGAATTGGCGAGGAATCCTGAAAAGTTTGTAATCAGAAAATATAAATTTCTATAAAAAATACATATGTATGTTTTTTAATATACTATGTAAATAATAGTCTGACGTAATGAAAATATATATTTTTAGGCTAAGTAGGCTAATTGATATGTTCATCCGTATGCATAATAGGGATGTAGGGCTGAAGCGTAGTTTAAGGAATTAACAAGATTAAACCTCTATGATGAGACCATAAAAGAGGCTAAGAGGTGAAAAGTGAAAGACAGAAATTGTTGAACGCTCTTCAGAAACGAGCCACATTCACAAGATCGTGAGGAAAACTTCTAATGTATCAAGCAATATACATAAAGTCGGATAGTCAGTAGGTAAGAACTATAGATATATGACGTAATATGACATCATTAATAAATCTTCCCTATTATCCTCTGGGACCCTGCGCTACTATGGAAATGAATAGCCAATGATCTAACAAGAGAGGAATCTGATCTGGATACCTCCAATGCCGTTTCAGTAGCAACTCCGTAGGGATTAAAACTAGTTCTGGTTCTTTCTTAAAAATATAATGAGAATTGATAGAATAATCTGGACACATGTACGGGGGTCAAGTACATGAGGCCTTCTTTCAGTGAGAAATACACGGGGCAGTAATTACTGGACACATGCAAGTCTGTTAACCCTTTCACGCACAAAAATAAACCGATGCACAGTGGTATAGGAAAAAAAAAAGAGGGAAATAATTCGGTAACTTCTAAACGGTTAATCCGATTTTAATGAAATTTGGTGTGCACAAAGAGGAGGTGTTGTCGAGTTTAGGTTTTGAATTTGGACCTTATAGGCCAACCAGGGGCCCGGCGGGGGGTCCTCAAATTAGGACACCTCGGCTATGTTAAATTTTTAAAACGATCCTATTTCTTCATTTGAGTTCCGATTTAAAAAAAATTTCGTATATAGAATCTCCTCATCGAGCACTATAAAAAATGTCGTCGTAGCAGTAAATTATCTCTTATAGTTTAGGAGATATTCGCATTTGAATATTAAAATTTTAAAATTTTTACCGTCCTTACTTTAGTTTTTTTGATAATAGCAGGTCCAAATATTTCCGATTTTCGCCATTTTTTTTTACTTGCTTAACAACAAGTTTATATACCAAGCAGTGAAAGAATTATGTAAAAATCATGACTGAGTCCAAAGTTATAGGCATTTAAATTTAAAAAATTAAAAAAAGGCGATTTTTTGTCATTTTTTTGGGAAAAAAGTATCTTTTTCTTTTTAAGTTATCTAAAAAGTTTCTAAGAAGATGTATATAGAATTTATACTTTTTGGAAAGCTGACTTTACATAAAATACGATAAATGAAACAAAACCTAAAAATTTTTGATACCGAGGGGACCAGGTCCATCCAAAAAAACCCTATTTTTTATGGAAAATTAAATTTTGAGCAAAAATTCTCAAATCGCATAGTCGATATCAAATTATAGTGACCTGTTTTATATGACCCAATAAGTTCTTAATCATTTTGTAACGGGTTTCGATAACCCCGCCCCTGGTATGGATATAATAGGCAAAAAACCAAAAAATCCCATTTTTGGGATTTTTTAAAACTTTTTTGGGAATTCCGGGATTTCTAATAAGAAAATTCGAAATTTTTATTTAATTTTGGATTTTGAGTAAAAAAATCTACCTAACTGTAAAATTTCATCAAAAAATATTCATAAATAAAATTTTTATTGCAATTTGAAAAATTTGTATCTTCGCAAAAACTGAATAAAAAACATTTTTTAATTTTTTTTAAAAAAAGTATTCCGCGAATTTTTTAATTTTCAAAAATTATATACAGTTTTGAAAAATAGACAAAATTACCTTTCCATTGATATATAACATGCCTACCTAATGTTTTTTAAGTGACAAATTAATTAGGCAAAACTCAACATCTTTTAGAAAATTTACCTAGCACTATTATTTTCATCCATATATGTAACAAATTTAAGAGTTAACCTTATGGATGAAAATAATAGTGCTAGGCAAATTTTCTAAAAGATGTTGAGTTTTCCCTAATTAATTTGTCACTTAAAAAACATTAGGTAGGCATGTTATATATCAATGGAAAGGTAATTTTGTCTATTTTTCAAAACTGTATATAATTTTTGAAAATTAAAAAATTCGCTGAATACTTTTTTTAAAAAAAATTAAAAAATGTTTTTTATTCAGTTTTTGCGAAGATACAAATTTTTCAAATTGCAATAAAAATTTTATTTATGAATATTTTTTGATGAAATTTTACAGTTAGGTAGATTTTTTTACTCAAAATCCAAAATTAAATAAAAATTTCGAATTTTCTTATTAGAAATCCCGGAATTCCCAAAAAAGTTTTAAAAATCCCAAAAATGGGATTTTTTGGTTTTTTGCCTATTATATCCATACCAGGGGCGGGGTTATCGAAACCCGTTACAAAATGATTAAGAACTTATTGGGTCATATAAAACAGGTCACTATAATTTGATATCGACTATGCGATTTGAGAATTTTTGCTCAAAATTTAATTTTCCATAAAAAATAGGGTTTTTTTGGATGGACCTGGTCCCCTCGGTATCAAAAATTTTTAGGTTTTGTTTCATTTATCGTATTTTATGTAAAGTCAGCTTTCCAAAAAGTATAAATTCTATATACATCTTCTTAGAAACTTTTTAGATAACTTAAAAAGAAAAAGATACTTTTTTCCCAAAAAAATGACAAAAAATCGCCTTTTTTTAATTTTTTAAATTTAAATGCCTATAACTTTGGACTCAGTCATGATTTTTACATAATTCTTTCACTGCTTGGTATATAAACTTGTTGTTAAGCAAATAAAAAAAATGGCGAAAATCGGAAATATTTGGACCTGCTATTATCAAAAAAACTAAAGTAAGGACGGTAAAAATTTTAAAATTTTAATATTCAAATGCGAATATCTCCTAAACTATAAGAGATAATTTACTGCTACGACGACATTTTTTATAGTGAGGAGATTCTATATACGAAATTTTTTTTAAATCGGAACTCAAATGAAGAAATAGGATCGTTTTAAAAATTTAACATAGCCGAGGTGTCCTAATTTGAGGACCCCCCGCCGGGCCCCTGGTTGGCCTATAAGGTCCAAATTCAAAACCTAAACTCGACAACACCTCCTCTTTGTGCATACCAAATTTCATTAAAATCGGATTAACCGTTTAGAAGTTACCGAATTATTTCCCTCTTTTTTTTTTCCTATACCACTGTGCGATGGACTTTTTATGGATATGACTTCACCACACGCTTTATTTTGACGTATATTGATAATTTTTGATGAAACACGGAAAAAGTGTTTTCGAAGGATATTGTCCTTTTTAGCATGTAGTAACATCAAATTCTAAAAAATAACTTATTTTTCTTTGGAAATAATCATTTACTGTAGCTGTGAACTCAAAATCGAGAAAAATTTAAAAAAAAAATTCTTGGAACACCGGTGTCCCGTATACGTGAAAGAGTTAAAGAAGAAACGCTCTTCCACCTTCTCTGCGAATGCTCTGATCTAGCTGTCGAAAGGTATACTTTACTATGAAGATACCTAATATGTAACACCAGATTCAACGACTTATTGAGGGCTTATCAAAATGGGGTCTTTACGATACCACTTGACAGTTTTTGGCCAATCCAACAATACTCACAATATCCTTGTATGCGGATCATTACGTTATCTAGAGTAATATAGATACGGTGACTTCTATTTAGATATTTTTAACAGTATAGAGCAAATGGGTCTAAATATTCGCTTATTCACCAATAGGATCAAAGTATGTATACCTTTTGAAAGTTCTTACAGTCTCATAAACGCGCCATCTATCAATCCATTATAATATTGAATTCATTGAAAAAAATTGGATTTCCTCAACTTTAAACATTTTCAATGCAGATGATATAACAGTATCGATAACTGGAGCCTACGTCGAGAATGTTATAGAGATTGGAATACGAATACTTCCATGGAATACTCTCTCACGACTGCTCAATAAGTTCGCGAGATTTCTCCGCTGTTATAGGATTCGTATACAAATGGTATTCTTATTAAATTAGATTTCCATGGAAACTTTGTCTTAGAGATAATAATCTGCCCTAAATGTGTCTGTATTTAGTCATTATATCTGTTTGTTTTTCATAGAAAATCGTCATTGATTAGGAATGTACTTTCGAGAACTACAGAGTTCATGATGGCATTACTCGGTTATAATCCGGGTTATTGTATTTTGAAGCTGTCAATAATGTTTTAAATGTTGTTTTCCAGTGTACAAATTGCCTATTCCCTAAAAAGATTTTGAAATCAACCCCACTTCTTACTTAAGGCAAACTTATTCCCATTGGCAAATGGAACTACTGTTCAATGGATTACGATATAAATGAGGAATCTTTTGAAATCCCTGCGAAATTAGAAAGGAACCTTTTCCTGCAATAAACTTTAGAACTCTTAAATCCCTGTCGATTGAAGAGCCACACCCTGGTGCCAGTTTCAGTTTGGAGTGAAGTATGTCTTACACCGTCTTGAAAAATGTGTTTAGTGTAGCGGACATGACACTCTATTGTCATTCTCAGAATATACAAAGTTTGTGATTGATATTCTGGGTATGATGGAACAACAGAATCTACCATGCTTCATATGAGTCAAGAAGCAACATTAAGTCTAATGGACGTTGAGATCGACTCTAATAGCTCGACTCCATTCAGAGATTGTTATTAAGTCGTGTTTGAGCGATTCTTTCTGGTTATGACTCATTGCCCCAATATCAAAGTGAATAAGAATGGAAAATATTGCTGACATCGGAGAAAGAGTAGATAGAATTAGAAGTTTGATAAAGAATGTCGTTTATGGAAATTAGAAACAGAGTAGAGAAGAGAACGGAGACTTGCGTTACTATCCATCTATAACAACTTGTATGGTGCGATCTCTGAGAAAGCTCGAAATAAATCGAGTGAAATTATCAACACCATGTCACACTTTATCAAAGGCCTTGGAAATATCTAGAGCCAACAATTTTCTTTCGCTGAATCGATTGGCATCATGATCTTCCTCATGAGAAGACTTTGAGTTGAGCGTTTTACTTTGATTTCTCTGATCTATTTGATGTTCTCCTAGAGCTTTAAATGGTGTTTGTCGAATACGGTTCAATCATTATTCTACTATTGAGGGATATATGTATCTTGTACTGCTCTACTTCTGTTCTTTCCCATTCCTATCTCGATTCGTGCTACAAACATTTTTCACCCAAGTGTAATCCATGGTCTACATCTCGAATAGGTATTCTTCAATTCATTTTACCCACTTCAGAAATATACATAAAAAATTCCCCTAAAATTACGTTTTAATTTAAAATCTCTTCAACTACTCACTGCAACACAGAATAATGAAGAACTTAATAACTATAGCAACTACAACAACCGAATGATGATGACATGTGAATTAATAGAAACAAGTGTGATCAAAATATGTGCTTCTGCATAATTAACTCATACAACTGCTACTACTTACCCTAGAATCTTGTTCTAGTTCCTCCTCAAGAGCACTATAGACGGGAGCGTACCAAGAGTACGCGTATTGTTTGCGTGTTGCAGTTGCCGTGTTGTTTGTTGTATTTGAATTTAAACTACAATGCTGATAGTGATGACCCTGCTGTTGCTGCTGCTTAAATAAGGGCTGTTGTTGTTGTTGTTGTCGTTGCAACGGCTGTTGGTTGCTATGATGAGTTTTATGCAAAACTGCTGAATTTGAATTGGATATACCGCTGTTACTGTTGCCACCACAACAGTGATTGTTATTGGCGTGTGTGCCACAAGTTGTTGTAGTCACAAGATTATTATTGTAATTAAGTTGTAAGCTACGACGATGTTGCTGATGATATGTTGCTGGTAAATGCTTTGTGGGTTTACGCTTGTAATTCTCTTCGGAAAATGAACGTAACGTGGAATGATTTTGACGTCTTACATTGGTTGGGCCACCGCTATTGTTTGTAGCTGTTGAAGTTGTACCTGGAAACGATTTGGAGCTGAGCGAAGCAGGCGTTCCATTAAAATTATTATTTGTTTTCGATTGTGATTTAAATTGCTGTTGCTTTTGTTGTTGCTGATATGTGTTGGCTGCTGCAGTCTTTGCTGCTGTTTGTGTTGATAAGTCCTTGCGCGTAAATATCAAGGAAGCACTATTCTTATTTAGATAAATCGAACGTTGTTTATCGTTGACAGTTGACTCAATATTCGTCAACAGCGGTTCCGTTTCGGACAATGGCAGACAATAGTCAGAGTGTGCCGCAACAACAAGTGACGGTTGAGCTGGCAGGGGTGAAGTATCGGCTGGAAAATTTATAATGAAATTTTCTGCTGCATCATCGAATGTATTGTTGTAGGTATTGTAATGGCCAGCTCCCACTTCTGCCGATGCAGCTGCTGAACTAGCACAGGCAGTTGTTAAGCTGATACTGCTACTGTCGTCACTGGACGATGAACGTGATGAATACTGGCTGGCAAATGAGAAACGTTGCTGGCTATTGTTTGTATTGTTGCTGGAGGAAATGCGATTCTGTAATACTTCAGCTGAAGTTGTTGTTTGATTTCGAAACTGTGGTTCGTTTAGTGATGGTGGCGATGTACTGAGATCAAGTAATTTCACAGTCGCTGAAGAATCTCTTCTATTGTTTTGAATGCCACCACTATTAGCTAAATGGGGAGTGGGATGTTGCTGTTGCTGCTGCTGATAACAATCGTTGTAATAAGTTGGCAATGATTTGCGTGCTATTGTTCTGGCTGTTACTGGCGGTGGTGGCGGCGGTGGTTGCCTGGTTGTAGGCTGCTGATGATGCACTTGAGCAAAACAGGCGCTATTTAAATGATTCTCAACAAGTAATTCACGTTGTTCTAATTTTGATTTTCGAGCTATTGTTTCGGTTTGCTGTAAATCACTAAAGTTTGTTGCTATAATATCCGGTTGCTGTTGCAATTGTTTTTGTTGTTGTAAATGCTTATGTGTCTGTTGATGATGTTGCAAACGATTTGCTTCATTTTGCTGCAATGCACTTTTTTGCACTGGTGGTCTCATCATTTAAATTTTGAATAACTTCGAATGTTAAATCATTGATATTTAATTTCCATGCAATCGACATACATTGCAGTCTAAAATTTGAAATCGTTTGGATAGCCATATTGTTGTCCGATATAATAAAAAGCTTGATCTGAAATTGAAAGAAAAGTGAAGAAATTTCGTTTAAAATAAATGATGCATTTGAAAAAGTTAATGTTTAATAAAATTCCTAGAATTGCTCTGTAGGGTGTAATGATATTAGGAGAATATAGTGAAATATTATAGTTTTTGACAATTCAGGAAAACCGATCTCAAATTCGGTGGCAAAGGGTGAATTCTAGAACACAGCTTATCAGAGGAGGAGAGAACTTATCGTTAAAACTCTCTTACTTTCTAGAGACTCTACAACTATGTTTCTGGATATAACATTCTGAATATTCCAAATCCAGAGTTCAATTAGCGCAAACTGAATGGCGTCGTGGTATTCGTTGGACGAAGTTCCCACCATAATTTCATGTTCACTCCGTAACGACCCGACAGATTGTCAGGGAGAGAACTATTGGCTACGAACTGTTACAACAACAATTATTATTGTGGAATTCTGGTTACTCCGGAAGGATACGGTTTGGATATAAGAAGAAAACTGGATGTTTAATCTGAGTCATTTCTTGTTAGTTCTTTGAGTTATCTTAACCTAAAGTTTAAAAAATATGGATTTTCGCGAAACTCAGACCATTAAAAGGAATGGAAATCTAGTCAATGGTTTTCAAATTGTTTCTGTTCATGACCTTTAGTTGATGATCAATGTATGAGAAAGTCGTTGGTACCAACAAGAAACATTGTCTGTGATTTCCTCCACTTGAGAATTAGCAATAGGTGATAGGTCCTGCAAAGCGACTTAATATAAATCGGCAGTGATCAAGTATCTGAGTGTAGGTTATTGAAATTAGGCAACTTGAGGGTAAAGCTATTAAAGATTTTTGCTTTTTTATAAGAGACAAGTTGGCGGGAGTTAGTTTAAATACTTTTCTGCGTTCGAAGTTGCCAAATTGTTAAAGTGTTAAAGGTGGGACGGCCCCAGCATTTCACAACACCTTGAGAACTCTGACTCAATCAAACTCTGGCGTCCGATTAAAGAACTTAAAGTAGAGAACTAGACGCTTGGATGAGGACCCACAAACGTATCAAAATTATTAGAAATAGCAAGGATTTCATAAAATCTGATCGATTCTGGCTTAATTCTAAGATAGATCGCTTTCAAAAGATCCTGAGAGTGTTAGTCCCCCTTCCGATTCTGAAAGATAAAACAATATTGATACTTATTAAGCTTCAATATGAAAAACTTGGAGCAGATGACTTTGAATCAGGACACACAGAACTGGTTTAAATTCTCTAAAATAACTATGAAAATATATCTTAATATATATCTTAAATTGAAGTGCAATGGTAGAATAGTTGGTCTAAAGATCATGGGTTCTATTAATACTAAAAGCTCAGGTCTGCTTCTCAATAACGGGAGTGTGGTCGCCGTCAACCTGCCCGATAAGTTAATGGTTAATTGTAATGTAATAAATATCTTATATATACACAGAGGGATAAAGAAATATACACACCTGGTACCAAATTGATATCAAACTGCTTATAATTTTTCAGTACCATCCGTTGTCAAAGTATATACATATGTACGACAACACTATGCAATGTTGACAACATTGCAACAATTCGTTGTCGAAATCTAAATTTTATACACATCCGTTGTCTAAATGTTGACAAACGTGTTGTCGTACGTCTGCATATACTTTGACAACGGATGTTATTGAACAATTATAAACTCTTTGGTGTCAATTTGGTACCAGGCGTGTATATTTCCTTTTCCCTCTGTGTAAAAATTCCATTTATTATTATGTTTTAGTTGATATACATAAATAATTGAATTATTGCTCTAAACAAAATTTACATTTAAATCTTCCTCTTTTGATTTTAATATATTTTAAAAAATACTGATTGATGATCACGTTTTACACATTATCGTGTCTAGTTACTAGTACATGAAATCGGCTTATCGGTGTACATATAATACAGCTACAATGTAGATTAAAAATATAGCAGTAATGATAACGTTCTTTATAATTCCATAAAAGAAACATGGTCATTACAAAACATCTATAATAGTTAAGGGCTAGTTACTATTATATGTACATGATTTGTAATGACCACTGCTTACCATTTGCATTACTTAGATGAGATTTCTAAATTCCTCTAATAAAATTAATTTAATCCTAACTGTTTTGTAACAAAGATTCATGACATGATAATAGAAAATACCAGTATTCTATTGGTTTTGTTATGTAATAGCGCTGCTGTTTATTATTATTAAAATTGACAGTTTTTATATGAACTGTTTTGAACGTTAGTTAGAGGTTCAAGAACACAGTAACAATGTCTGAGAGTATAGAATAGAATGTTAGAATGTAACCAGAGTTGTGAGAAGATAAATGACTTTAAACACCCACAATTTAACAATGGGTGTGTATTGGCAGTTAATCGCTATATGTATGTAGTTACACATACATGCATGTAACTTGTAGTCGTAAAATCGTAGTATATGAACTGTAACGTTTTGAATGCAAAATCTATTCCCAACAAATTATCACATTTGCTGAGGCAATTATATATTCTACTACGTGCTCAAACATTTATATTTATTGTTCTTATTCGCCTCGCAGTTATTGGTTGTACGAGGAATGTTTGATTAGATGGATTAGAATGTAATGTTAAGAATTTCGTTCGATCAGTTGGTGTTTAAAGTTAATAAATTATAGATGAAACTTTATGCGAAAGTTATAGTGTAGAGGAATTTTAGTAGTATTTAGTTACATACATACATATCAACAAGTTAATGAACCCAAACAAAAGATTAAGGTTAATGAACCCTAACAAAAGATCAAGGTTCTCCATTATTTTTGGAGGAAATAATATTTATTGAAAATTAGCCATTAAATTCAAAAAATATGAGAAATTTATAATTAAAGATCTAATCATATTCTAGTAGAATAGAACTATCTATATCCGGTCTCTGTTCATAACAAAAAAGCGGACGGATAGATTATAATTAATGAGGTTCCAGAGAGTTTTACTTTATCTTTTCAACCTATTGTGACCTCGTTCGGTCATCACAACAAAAATTATGTGAGCTTTGTTACTACGTATAGTGCTAGTACCGGAAAAGATGAAATTTTCCATAGTAACGGATGTATTCCAAAATATTGTCAAAGGGAAAGAATTTTCGTATAGATTTAGACACAATTTTAATTAAGTCGTCATAATCACAACTCTTTTCTGGAGTTTTTTTGGTTTTAGAAAACCTTTATATTTTAGCCTTGAGGTAAAATTCTCCAACACTGCGGTTACAGATCGTGAGAAAATAAAAAACCGACTTTAAACAAAATCCAATGATCAATTTGACATCTTGTGATCCGTTTGATCAACCATTTATAGCAGTGACCTAGGGCAGATTACGGCATTCGAAAGCATTCGGTTCCTGTTTGAGGGAAATAATTCTAAAATATGCTTGTTTTCAAGATCTGTAACGCCCGGATGCTGTCCTCGTCGGATCAGTATGATTGTTCAATCACAGCAGTAACCTAGGGGGGATTAAGGCATTCGAAAACTATCGAAATCTCCATATAAACTCTTTAAAATTCCATTGATATTTCTATCCCTTTCGAATGCAGGAATTGGTCCCTGCTTTAAAGAAATAAATCTATATTCGACATGTTTTCGAGATCTTCAACTTCTCGGTTGTTATTTTCCTTCGGATGCAGATATGAATACCTTTTAACAATTTGCTATCGTGTGATCTATTTGTAATATCCATAAAAATTTGATCCCTTTTGAATACAGCATTTCGGTCCCTGCCTTAGGAAAATAATTTTATATTAGACTTGTTTTCGAGATATCCAACGTCTCGGATGCAGTTCTTCAAGAAACCTAATCTTACGATAAGGCAATTAGTTAAAGCTTAGAGAGCAAGAACCAAATAATCTTCCATCGGTAAACTGTGCATTTGGACCCTATATGTACTACGTATAAAGGGAAAGGAATATAAGGAAGTTAACCTAACGAATGCAAACCCGTTCCATGCAACGATGACCCAATTAAAAACTGGGGTGAGAGAATCCTATACTTTGAATAATGAAACGGTGGGTAGGACCGCAAAAATCTTATGGGATGATCCCAACGAGAACAGTACAGCAAGCCTCCTTAGAATGAATAAGTCCGAGGTAAGTATGATGGTACGTACTCTAAGTGGACACTCGGGACTATAGGTACAACTATACAAAATTGAATGAACGTATTCAGACGTATGTAGGACATGCGGAGAGGACAGTGAAGCAATCGTCGAAATTAGATCCAAATATCTTGGAAGCGATGTTATTTGATTTCATGCTTTAAGAATATTGATCGAAAAAGCCTAAGGAACTGAGTTTCTGAACATTGAATAATATTTGTTTATAAAGATCGCTATATGGGGATTTTAACACCAACTTTTTAAATTGAAAGAAGAAGAAATAATGTTTGTCAGTCCCTCAATCTATATTTTAAAGTCACGACACTACAGATGACCATTTTTCAGTAATATTAGTGAGGTAGCTGTTGAAAGCCCACTAGTTGGTACAGGTACAGTTATTTGTAATTTGTTATTTACACACCTCGATTCAACAACAAGAGAGAGAGAGAGTGAATAATATATTTATATTCCTAACGAAATCATTAATTTCTAGCCAGGTTTAGAACAGGGAATAATCGATTTTCCCCTCCGGGAAAGTTATCTTAATGATTTTTCCTCATCTTGCTGTTATTGTAATCCGAGGGGAAAGAGGTGCTACCAATACCTATAGTCTGCCCGGATTATGAACTGGTGATGATCAAATGTATCCTCTGTATTTCCTTGGAATGATTTGACAAGGGGTCGAACCAGAAAACCACATAATGTGGTACCACGTTAACCGGTAGCCCACAGGGCAGAGTATCGCACTTTGTCTTGTCTCGGTTATTGGAGAGTTTCCTTTGGTTTGCACTTGGTGGTTGTGGTTTAAATCCGAAATCGCGGGAAGAGAATATTGATTGAAAGACTGATACACGGCAAACTTCAGTGCTGTTGCCGAGACAACATATACCCCACAGAGGAGCGACTGAGCATCGGATGTAGGGGTATGAGGGCCTCACCCATTCGTATACCTAGAGTGTGTGGTATGATTGAGAAGTGCACCACTTCATAGCATTGAATTTTCCTTCCTTGACCGGGTATGTTCTGGGCTTATCATATTGTATTCTCTGTGAGTAAGAACAAGTCCTCATCTTATTTGATGGATTCGTATTTCGTTCAACCGATTACGTCTCTAGGTGTTGTTGCCGAATCAAATTGCCATAGGTATGTAAGATACACAAAGGGGCAGTGGTGAGTCATCTAATGTTAATGTACTTTTGGTTCATCATCACAACCACAACCTGCATACAAAGAATGTAGAGGTTCTTATACATTTAAAGTTTGAGAATAGGTTATGATCGTTTCGACCCTAAAGTTCTGATCATTCGCTTTATCAGATAAGTTTATTTTATATAATTTTTTTCCTGAGGGAAACATCGTAGGGAACCAGCTACTAGATGGTTCGATTGGTCTTTCGCACTTCGACTTTCCATGCCCGTACACTTTATCGAATTTGTAATATTCATCTGTTAAAAATAACTTTCTTTCTCTTTAATCCAGTCCATACATGATCAACCCTCGTTAATGTATAGTCTATAGGATTATAATATTACGACTTGCAAAATTTATACATATCTACTATATCGATATGGATAATGAATAATTAAAATACTAATACATTCCTAATTAGTAGTTATTTACCGTATACTGGACAGACTTGATTTTCATATGATATTCTTCTTTATAATTTAGTTTTCTGTAATTTATTGTATTTATTTCATTTGATGATTCGCTTGCAATTATTTAATCTCTTTTGTTGATATCGAACTAATCGTTCTATATTGTTTCCTGTGTTTTATACATTTATTTCATTATTTAGTTGGTTAAATCGTCATTTAGGAAATATAGGAAATAAATAAAATTAGACAAGTCTTTTTGTCTAAAGCTGTCAATTGTTTCTTGTTTGAATTTAATCCATTTAATCCGTTTACATGCTCTTTAAAGCTATTCAGCAGCAGATGTACACATAAATAATACTAAAGTGGCTTAGAAACAAAGTCAGCTATCTTCAGTTTTATAAATAAATAACATTTCCATGTTAAAAGCTAATTGGATATTGGAGTTTTTAGTGGTCTAGAGTTGAAGATATATAGTTTTAAAACAGGAGTTTGCCGCTTATGCTTCAATTAGCCTCCCATTATACAGCTGCTGTTGGACGTTGGTAGTTTGTAGTTTTCATTTTGTTTTATTATTTATAGTTTTTGAAATGTTTTCCTATTTTAAATGATATTTTTCTCGTTTCTTTTGATTCTATTTTTTCATTTATGGCCAGTGTAAAGTGTTTATGAGACAACTGCCGGACTAACTTTAGTTTTGAAAATTAATAAAACTTAAACTATTTTATTGTCAACAGGATTAAAATGAAAAAAAATTAAAGGAAAAATATTTTCCAAATTCTTTAGAAATAGCAAAACATTCTAAATAAATCTGACAAAGCTTTAATTTATTTTTGGGGAAATGTATAAATAAAACCCAGCAAAAACTTTCATTACAAAGAAAGACTTATGCTTTACCCAGAAAAAAACTTGTTAATGCCTTGTACTTACTCAACAACTTACTTTTCCATGACGATTTCATGCCATCTGATTCCATACCATTACTTAGAAGTAGTCTAGTAGTGACTTCTGTACATATAATCTGATATATAAGTTATTATTTTAAACTGATTTCCATTTCATACGAACAAGCTTTAAGATTTTTTTTAACTACTTATTTAACTCCCTATTTATAAGCGATTGCAGCAACTTCTTGCGTCCAAAAACACCACAGGAATGGAAATATTATTTAGTGTACTGTGAGTACAACAGGAGACTAACAACCATGAGACTACGTTCGCCCAAGTATAACAAAACAACTTACTAAACTGCCTATTTGTAAACGTCTTAATTAACTCCTTACTTGTAAGAGAGTGTGGTCACTACTTGACTTAAATAACAACGTCGTGATAAAAAAAATGTGTTAAAATGCCAATATGTAAGTAGTATGAATAGGTAGGTGCTTATATAGCACATTACTAGTCTACTTCTATGTAATGCATACAACAAATAAAAGTAATTACCAAGTTATTATTCGAAGTCTAAATAAAATGTATCTATTGTTAATATGTATAATGACCATAAAAGATTTCATTAAGAAAACTACCCAAATATATTAAATATTTTATTTATAAACAATTTGATTAATTTTGTATGTATGTGTATGACAATAAAATATCCATTTTCTTTAAATAATTTATATTTTTCCTTGTTTATATTTGGTTTTCCACAAAGAATTGTTTAAATTATTTCACATTTGAAATGTATATATTTTTAGAAAACAATTCATTATCTATTAATTGAACTTTTTAAATAATCTCTGCTCTTAGGTTTAAAAATATATATTTTGTTTAAATTGTGAAAAACAAATATAAATTTGTGGCTTTATCTGTCTCTGGAATTTTTTTGGTGAAATTAAAATTAGAATTTACCAAGTGTTTATATTTATTATATGAATGTCTGCATACCGAACAGTGGAGCCAGCTGCAAAATACGCGATAAAAAAATAAATAATTTTTATTACTTCAGGGTCTATGTTGTATCAAAGTTATTCAATACTTGAATATTTATATACACATGTAATATACCCATTTTAACCAACATGTAAACAGGCCCACATGACTAAACCGATTATTGCCATTTTGAGCTCAATTTCAGAGTCATAATTAACTAATTCAAATACATTTATGGTTCTGTCTTACGCTATAAATTGGTGTTTTAACATCTCTAATATATTCAAATTTAAATAAAACATATCTGCAATTTGTGTTCCCATATGACACTGTCAAATAGTTTTGACAATATTATTAAAAAACCACCACATAGTGATGCCAAGAAAATCCAAGGATTTAGTTCTATAAAACATAAATATACAAGTGATAATTTTGTTGTAGAATAACAAATCTAAATGTTTAAAAACTTAAACCCACACATGTACATTAGGGCGGTCCCCTTTTGTATGTAGATCAAAAAAATGAAAACTTTGTTCAATCTAAGTTACCATTTCTCAAAATGTTTCTTCTGTGCTCAATATGGGTCAGATGATAAAAAGGTCGTTTTTAGGACTTTCAAATCTTTTTCACTGTCACGAGATTCGCAAAGGAATTGTATGAATTTTTGATAACATGTGAGTGGTGTATGAGTAGCGCTTTATAACTGATTTCTATCTATCTATCTATCTATCTATCTATCTATCTATCTATCTATCTATCTATCTATCTATCTATCTATCTATCTATCTATCTATCTATCTATCTATCTATCTATCTATCTATCTATCTATCTATCTATCTATCTATCTATCTATCTATCTATCTATCTATCTATCTATCTATCTATCTATCTATCTATCTATCTATCTATCTATCTATCTATCTATCTATCTATCTATCTATCTATCTATCTATCTATCTATCTATCTATCTATCTACTCTATCTATCTATCTATCTATCTATCTATCTATCTATCTATCTATCTATCTATCTATCTATCTATCTATCTATCTATCTATCTATCTATCTATCTATCTATCTATCTATCTATCTATCTATCTATCTATCTATCTATCTATCTATCTACTATCTATCTATCTATCTATCTATCTATCTATCTATCTATCTATCTATCTATCTATCTATCTATCTATCTATCTATCTATCTATCTATCTCTATCTATCTATCTATCTATCTATCTATCTATCTATCTATCTATCTATCTATCTATCTATCCTATCTATCTATCTATCTATCTATCTATCTATCTATCTATCTATCTATCTATCTATCTATCTATCTATCTATCTATCTATCTATCTATCTATCTATCTATCTATCTATCTATCTATCTATCTATCTATCTATCTATCTATCTATCTATCTATCTATCTATCTATCTATCTATCTATCTATCTATCTATCTATCTATCTATCTATCTATCTATCTATCTATCTATCTATCTATCTATCTATCTACAGAAATCTGGTGAGACCATCCCACCTTATATCCAGGACTTGATCGTTCCAACTACTGTTTGCGACGATCGATGCAGAATGCTGTACTTGATTCGTTGTTGACATCGATGGATAAATATTTCCATTGACACGGAGTCCATATGTTGCCAGAATGATGTGAATGACAATACTTTTCTTTAACTCAATAATTTTGTTCTGTCTTTCTATTCTTAATTTTCAGAGGGTGACTGAGATCGCGTTTTCGACTCTATTTAGAGATTGAAGACGATTTAACATATGAACAACATGTGGAAGAATAAATAAGGATGAAAATCCTTATGTTTTGTATGTTTTAGTTGACTGCATATGTGGCTAAACCACAAAATGTATGTTTCAAATGTTAACAAGTATTTAGTGCAAATGTGACTGTATTACATTTAGATACATGTTTGTATTGTATGATTTCTCTTTTTTTGCGAATTTTGCAGTTTTTGCTGTGTCTCAAAAGTTTTTGTTTTGAAATTTAGATTTTCTACATCCTCTGTCGCACATTCAACATGGTCTCCAGCAGTTATTAACACGTACAAATGTTTTATGGAAAATGAAACGTAAGATTTTATTTTTAGCTGATTAAATGTGGTTTTATTAACCACACACATGCACACATACATGCATATATATAAAGATTAATTAAAAGATCTTAATTATTGAGGCGTAAGAGGGCGTCAAGATGTATTTTATGCGAAATTTGCAAAAATTTATTGCATGTAGAGGTTAATAGAGAAGGATTTCAAAATAATTCAATGAACATTATTTTCAATTAACTTAATACACTTGTTAGTGGAAAAATACTTAAGAGAGGTAATATTTTGGAATGAATGTTTAACACTGTTTAACGATTTTGTATGTATGGAAAAAATATGAGACAGTGACTAGTAACGAATACTTTACTTGTAAGACGTTGAAAATTAAATGTTTTAAGATCTTAAAGCCAAATTGAGTCGAAGTTGATCCGATTCACTAAAACTTTTTAATTTTCAATCCTTCTTTTCTCTCTCATTCGAATATTGACAAACTTAAAACATCCATTGTAATGTACGCTGGTAATGTAAATTTTACTGGTGTGTAAATTTTACATATTTCAGTACATTTCCCCATTTTAAACTTATGACACCACACCTAAATTTTTTTATTACAGAAATGTGGTTTAGTTTGTAAAAACTGAAACTTAGCATAGAAAAATTAAAAAAAAATAAAGTGAAAAATGAAGAAAACAACCTCAATAAACCAACAAAGCCATCAATTTTACTTACATTTTTGATAGATGTTCGGTCTGTTGGTTGGTCTATTTAAGTTTTGAACTCTTTTAACGTTATGTTTACGCTTTACTAAATGTCAAATTAAATGGAAACACTTGAGTCGAATAGTAGTATATATACAAACACACATACACATGTAGAACAAGTAAGAATGTATAGTCGGGCGTGGCCGACCATATGATACCCTACACCATTTATGAATATAAGATGTGTTTTATTTTTCATAATAAAGCATTTATCTTGAATATTACCTTGATTCCGATTTATTTAAGCAATTTATTGACGAAAAACTAGACTAAACTATAGACCAGACTATAGACTAGACTATAGACTAGACTATATACTAGACTATAGACTAGACTATAGACTATACTATAGACTAGACTATAGACTTAGACTATAGACTAGACTATAGACTAGACTATAGACTAGACTAGACTATAGACTAGACTATAGACTAGACTATAGACTAGACTATAGACTAGACTATAGACTAGACTAGACTATAGACTAGACTAGACTATAGACTAGACTATAGACTAGACTATAGACTAGACTATAGACCAGACTATAGACTAGACTATGGACTAGACTATAGACTAGGACTATAGACTAGACTATAGACTAGACTATAGACTAGACTATAGACTAGACTAGACTAGACTATAGACTAGACTATAGACTAGACATAGACTAGACTATAGCGAACTATAGACTAGACTATAGACTAGACTATAGACTAGACTATAGACTAGACTATAGACTAGACTATAGACTAGACTATAGACTAGATATAGACTAGACTATAGACTAGATTATAGACTAGACTATAGACTAGACTATAGACTAGACTATAGACTAGACTATAGACTAGACTATAGACTAGACTATAGACTAGACTATAGACTAGACTATAGACTAGAATAGACTAGACTATAGACTAGACTATAGACTAGACTATAGACTAGACTATAGACTAGACTATAGACTAGACTATAGACTAGACTATAGACTAGACTATAGACTAGACTATAGACTAGACTATAGACTAGACTATAGACTAGACTATAGACTAGACTATAGACTAGACTATAGACTAGACTATAGACTAGACTATAGACTAGACTATAGACTAGACTATAGACTAGACTATAGACTAGACTATAGACTAAAATATAGACTAGACTATAGACTAGACTATAGACTAGACTATAGACTAGACTATAGACTAGACTATAGACTAGACTATAGACTAGACTATAGACTAGACTATAGACTAGACTATAGACTAGACTATAGATTAGACTATAGACAAGACTATAGACAAGACTATAGACTAGACTATAGACTAGACTATAGACTAGACTATAGACTAGACTATAGTCTAGACTATAGACTCGACTATAGACTAGACTATAGACTAGACTATAGACTAGACTATAGACTAGACTATAGACTATACTATAGACTAGGCTATAGACTAGACTATAGACTAGACTATAGACTAGACTATAGACTAGACTATAGACAAGACTATAGACTAGACTATAGACTAGACTATAGACTAGACTATAGACTAGACTATAGTCTAGACTATAGACTAGACTATAGACTATACTATAGACTAGACTATAGACTAGACTATAGACTAGACTATAGACTAGACTATAGACTAGACTATAAACTAGACAATAGACTAGACTAGACTATAGACTAGACTATAGACTAGACTATAGGCTAGACTATAGACTAGACTATAGACTAGACTATAGACTAGACTATAGACTAGACTATAGACTAGACTATAGACTAGACTATAGACTAGACTATAGACTAGACTATAGACTAGACTATAGACTAGACTATAGACTAGACTACAGACTAGACTATAGACTAGACTATAGACTAGACTATAGACTAGACTATAGACTAGACTAGACTAGACTATAGACTAGACTATAGACTAGACTATAGACTAGACTATAGACTAGACTATAGACAAGACTATAGACTAGACTATAGACTAGACTATTGACTAGACTATAGACTAGACTATAGACTAGACTATAGACTAGACTATAGACTAGACTATAGACTAGACTATAGACTAGACTATAGACTAGACTATAGACTAGACTATAGACTAGACTATAGACTAGACTATAGACTAGACTATAGACTAGACTAGACTAGACTATAGACTAGACTATAGACTAGACTATAGACTAGACTATAGACTAGACTATAGACTAAGACTATAGACTAGACTATAGACTAGACTATAGACTAGACTATAGACAAGACTATAGACTAGACTATAGACTAGACTATTGACTAGACTATAGACTAGACTATAGACTAGACTATAGACTAGACTATAGACTAGACTATAGACTAGACTATAGACTAGACTATAGACTAGACTATAGTAGACTATAGACTAGACTATAGACTAGACTATAGACTAGACTATAGACTAGACTATAGACTAGACTATAGACTAGACTATAGACTAGACTATAGACTAGACTATAGACTAGACTATAGACTAGACTATAGACTAGACTATAGACTAGACTATAGACTAGACTATAGACTAGACTATAGACTAGACTATAGATTAGACTATAGACAAGACTATAGACAAGACTATAGACTAGACTATAGACTAGACTATAGACTAGACTATAGACTAGACTATAGACTAGACTATAGTCTAGACTATAGACTCGACTATAGACTAGACTATAGACTAGACTATAGACTAGACTATAGACTAGACTATAGACTATACTATAGACTAGGCTATAGACTAGACTATAGACTAGACTATAGACTAGACTATAGACTAGACTATAGACAAGACTATAGACTAGACTATAGACTAGACTATAGACTAGACTATAGACTAGACTATAGTCTAGACTATAGACTAGACTATAGACTAGACTATAGACTAGACTATAGACTAGACTATAGACTAGACTATAGACTAGACTATAGACTAGACTATAGACTAGACTATAGACTAGACTATAGACTAGACTATAGACTAGACTATAGACTAGACTATAGACTAGACTAGACTATAGACTAGACTATAGACTAGACTATAGACTAGACTATAGACTAGACTATAGACTAGGCTATAGACTATACTATAGACTAGACTATAGACTAGACTATAGACTAGACTATAGACTAGACTATAGACTAGACTATAGACTAGACTATAGACTAGACTATAGACTAGGCTATAGACTAGACTATAGACTAGACTATAGACTAGACTATAGACTAGACTATAGACTAGACTACAGACTAGACTATAGACTAGACTATAGACTAGACTATAGACTATACTATAGAATAGACTATAGACTAGAATCTAGACTATAGACTAGAATCTAGACTATAGACTAGAATCTAGACTATAGACTAGAATCTAGACTATAGACTAGACTATAGACTAGACTATAGACTAGACTATAGACTAGACTATAGACTAGACTATAGACTAGACTATAGACTAGACTATAGACTAGACTATAGACTAGACTATAGACTAGACTAGACTAGACTATAGACTAGACTATAGACTAGACTATAGACTAGACTATAGACTAGACTATAGACTAGACTATAGACTAGACTATAGACTAGACTATAGACTAGACTATAGACTAGACTATAGACTAGACTATAGACTAGACTATAGACTAGACTATAGACTAGACTATAGACTAGACTATAGACTAGACTATAGACTAGACTATAGACTAGACTATAGACTAGACTATAGACTAGACTATAGACTAGACTATAGACTAGACTATAGACTAGACTATAGACTAGACTATAGACTAGACTATAGACTAGACTATAGACTAGACTAGACTATAGACTAGACTATAGACTAGACTATAGACTAGACTAGACTAGACTAGACTAGACTAGACTAGACTAGACTAGACTAGACTAGACTAGACTAGACTAGACTAGACTATAGACTAGACTAGACTAGACTATAGACTAGACTATAGACTAGACTATAGACTAGACTATAGACTAGACTATAGACTAGACTATAGACTAGACTATAGACTAGACTATAGACTAGACTATAGACTAGACTATAGACTAGACTATAGACTAGACTATAGACTAGACTATAGACTAGACTATAGACTAGACTATAGACTAGACTATAGACTAGACTATAGACTAGACTATAGACTAGACTATAGACTAGACTATAGACTAGACTATAGACTAGACTATAGACTAGACTATAGACTAGACTATAGACTAGACTATAGACTAGACTATAGACTAGACTATAGACTAGACTATAGACTAGACTATAGACTAGACTATAGACTAGACTATAGACTAGACTATAGACTAGACTAGACTACTATAGACTAGACTATAGACTAGACTATAGACTAGACTATAGACTAGACTATAGACCAGACTTTAGACTAGACTATAGACTAGACTATAGACTAGACTATAGACTAGACTATAGACTAGACTATAGACTGGACAATAGACTAGACTATAGACTAGACAATAGACTAGACTATAGACTAGACTATAGACTAGACTATAGACTAGACTATAGACTAGACTATAGACTAGACTATAGACTAGACAATAGACTAGACAATAGACTAGACTATAGAATAGATTAGACTATATACTAGACTAGACTATATACTAGATTAGACTATATACTAGATTAGACTATAGACTAGACTACCACAGAGCTCCTATTGCTTCAGGGAGATGATGATTAATGTAGAAGCCAGTGAAAGTATTATAATAAATAAGTGGTTGTAATTGAAAGACATTACCGAGTTTTTGCTGGGTACCTACATACTTATCCAGATCATAGTATAATGATTAATTACCCAAAGAAATTCTAAAGATTTTCCAAGTCACATGACTATATATATGAAAAGTTACAATAAAAATTTACAAGTTACAACCTATAATAAATGACAGCAAAAGGCAAAAACTAAGTTACAAACAAAAATTGAAATTAAATTTGATTTTTACGAACAAAATTTTTTTGCTACTGTTTCCTTCCAAGTATATTCAATTAAGTCTCAAAGACAAGTTGCAGGCAATGGCCTGTAAACGATTTTTTTTTCTCGAAAAAAAGTTTTTAAAGAAATGTCTGCAAAATAGAGACAACAACATTTTGGCACCTAGACAAATTTTCTTATAACTTTTAGAGATATTTGTTTGTAGGAATTTTAAAGCTTATTGACAAATATTATGTTTTGTAATTAATTTGGAAATTTTTGAAATTTTTAAAGTTTTCTTATTTTTTTCTTAAAGTTTAGTTTTATTAAAATTGAACCGTTTATTTGATTTAAAAAGATTAATAAAAAAAGTGATGGTAAGTATTAAAAAACACAATTAAATGTCTTAAGTTAATAAACTTTAGTGTTTCAGTATTTTCCATAGAATTCATCTAAAGGTCGGAAATCGTTTAATGGTTAAATAATGTAGTTTAGCCGGATTTGGTTTTAGCCAAACTTTCATAAAACTTTTGCTAGCTTATTTACAATGTTTTATAGTTAACTTAAAAGGGTTGCAACAGTGTCACAATGTCCTCTATTTTAAATGTCTTTAAAATAACTTCCTCTATTATTTATTGTCCCTGGTGTGCAACTAAGTAGTATAATTTCCTGTTGGTTTTCTAAGTGTCTTATTGTTTCCACATGAAAAGATGTTGGAAGAAGAAAGACATTAAAATAACCAAAAAATAAAATTTGTATGCAGAAAAAGGCAATCAAATAAATACTATGTTGTGATTTTATTCCATTTTTCCTATTTTATTTGACTTTTGTCCCTTTTGGCAAGTTAATGCAAATAAGTAAGAGTGTTAAATCCGATATATAAACAGACAGATAGATGGCCATAGTTTAATCGACTTCGCTATCTTTAAGGATCCATATTCTTGAAGAAGAATATTTATAAGAGACTTAAAACAGACTTTCCTTCGCAATGGATAATCATCTTGAAACGATGGGAAGACTTATGTGTGATGATCCATGTCGGTAGGGCCACCCATGGCAGAGGGGCTCATGATAAGCAGATATTAAGAACTACCCTTCCACGACTGGTAGCATCTGTTTCTCACCGATGGAGTGGCTACCAGTCCTTGCACTTGTCAAAAGACTTTCGCTCATAATTAAGATGAGGAACTTTTTGACCGCGCAGTCCACCAGATTCCTATTTTAGGCGGCTTGGTGGTCTGTACACACATTGAATGCAGAACAACATACTTGGAAGCAAGTACGAAAACCATACTCTCACGCCAAAGGAAGCAAGCTGTGGAAGCCTGAATCTGTAAGTTGCAATACAAAATCAGTATCTGGCTCCAAAGCGAGGTATCTCTGGACTTCACCCCAAGTACGTGACAAGCAGCTGAGGCCCGCATTGGGAAAAAGCAACGTATCGACGCCAGTGCCAGTTACGCACGAGGGAACTGCGGCTTCTTTCGGATTCTTTAACGGCAACTTGGCGAATAATAAGACCCCTAGACACGTGACACCTGCAACCTTAACTGCCAAACTAGTTGAGTCGCTCACTAAAGAGGAAAAGTCCTCTCAAAAATGGGCTAAGGGAAAACCGGCTGTTTTGGAGAAGGCCCCCTTCCTCAGGTTTGAGGACGCGCAACGTTCTGAGGAGGAAGCTACCATTTAGGCCCAGAAGCTCGGGACAAAACATCCAATGTCTCCAACTAGGTGGGACATAGTGCTCAAAAAGCTGATGGGAAAGTTCTTAAGCAGAACCCGGAACCACCCCCATCCCCCCTCTCAGTGTCAAGACGGCGGTTGATTTCACAATCGTGTGAAACTAATGGCTTGTTCCAACGAGCGTTCAGCTTCGCTACTGAAGCAAGACGGAGATACTAGAGTGGGTAGGAAATCCGGAACTTCCAACACAGAATTGGAAGGTCGAGTGAAACTAATGGCTTGTTCCAACGAGCGTTCAGCTTCGCTCTTGAAGCTGGCTGTTGGGATAGTCAAGAATCCGTAAAAAGGCGGAGATATTGGAGGGGGTTGGAAATCCGGAACTTACAACACAGGATTGGAAGGTCGTCAGGGTCTTTCAACCAGTAGGAAGTTTAGAAGGATTGTTGTTATTCTGAATCAGCAGTCGCTTCAGTAACAAGGTAGGTTTACTAAGGTTTCCTGTCGATCTTCCTTCGTGTGAAATGAGGCTCCTTACTAGCAAGAGAGCATACCGACAACTTCGTTAGCATTTCGCTTTCAAGCTTCAAACGCTCGATTCGTTATAAACTCTACGAACTTGAGCAATCCAAGTGGTCATCTGAACTGCAGATTGGCGAAGATCATGTGACCTCTCTATACAAACCACAAAGATCTCAATAAACACTGCGAGAGCACAGCAACGGATTGCACATCTTCCGAAATTCTGCATAGTTTTCTCTATACTTATCTTAAGCACCGACTAAAGGTTTTTATTGAAAATACAATAAAATCCCAAAAGGATCGACCCATATTTTCTCAATTCCACTAATAGACCCATCTTTCGAAATTCACTTTAAATATAGGACTCGCGTTTTCAAACTGGGTGTATAAGATATGTCATATTCGAATGTAAAACTCCTATACTCTAATAACGTTGGTGTTAAAGACATGAAAAATTAAAAAAACAACAAATCAAATTTAATGTGTTTGATTAAATGGGAGTAAGCGACTGAGAGTTATTATTGTGAGTGGGTGTTTAAGGACTCCACAAAGAGAATGAGTACAAAGTCATTGTGTGCTTGATGGTGCATGCTGAGTATGAAAAGAAAACAAAGACATTTTAAGTGTAAAAAAAACTTTTCATGTTTGTTATTATTGTAGCTGCTTGCTATGCTACTTATCTCTGTTGTGTGTAGTATATGTTGTTGGTTTAAGGACAATTATTCTTCTAGTCGTGTTGTTGTTGTTTGTTAAACAAGTGTTTCAATGGGTATGTGTATGTATTTATTTTTCCTTGCCAACAATTTGTCTTATCTTAAGCTCATTTTAGTTTTCCATAATAAAAAAAAAAATTAAAAAGTGGGCTAATTTAATTTGAATTTGCTGTTGCAGCAAATTTTGTGCTTAAAAACTTTGAAATATTGTCTATTAAGAAAATAAAATAATAATTATATTAAAAAATACTGGTAATAATCATTAGCATAAGTACAAAAATTAATGCTTAAACGTAAGTAGTACACAGAGGGAAACAGAAATATACACGCCTGGTACCAAATTGACACCAAATTTTCAATAATATCCGTTGTCAAAGTATACACATACGTACAACACTATGTAATGTTGACAAAGCAACATTGTCGAAATCTAAATTTTATACACATCCGTTGTCTAAAAGTTAACAAACGTGGTAAGCTCACTATTGACAACGGATTTTGAGCTAACCACGTTTGTTAACTTTTAGACAACGGATGTGCATAAAATTTAGATTTCAACAATGAATTGTTGCAATGTTGACAACAGTGCGTGGTTAACATTACATGTTGTTGTTGTATGTATGTACATATATACTTGACAACAGATGTTATTGAAAAATTTGTTGTTAATTTGGTACCGGGCGTGTATATTTCTTTTTCCCTCTGTGTACACATTTAGTTTTCAGTGTTTTGTGTTTCTTTTTTATAAAAATATAGTATGACAGAATAAAATTCAAATTAAGGTCATAAAATAAAGTTTAAGATTGAAATAATAATGGAATTTCTTAAAATAGAATATTGATTTATTATGTTTGATTAATATGCTGATGTTTGTGAAGTACATAAGTTAAAGGTTAATGGATTTTCTGGCAAAATTTTAAGAAACTTTGATGGTCTTAAATTCTTATAAAGTACACATATGTATATGTATATATATTCCGAGTCATTATAGGTAGTGGAGTTGATATAGCCATGTCCATCTGTCCGTTTGTTTGTATGAATGTCGTTTGCCTTATTTTACGGTGGTCTTTTTCAAGCACACGGTGAGCTCTTGTGGCGATTCACCAACGCCCCTTTGTGAATCTTACACGCGGGTGGTAATTTTTGTACATGGTTCTTCCGGTCCATGTACCAGCACTCTGATCTCTGACCATTGCTGCCCCGTTGCTTAACTTCTGAGTTGTAAAACATCACCTCTGTTTACAACCACTCAAATGGGATGGCCTCTGTTGAGCCGGCATTCGGTAATCCGAAACATGAATCCATCAAATAAACCGAGGACTGTTCTTAGTCACAGAGAACACATTGTGGTAAATCTAGTATGAACAGAGTTTTTCCTAAACATGCCTGGACAAGGCAGAAAAATTCAATGGTATCACTTGTATAAGATACCTGTCATCACCATTCAACCCAGCATACTTCTAAATCATCCGATACACTTATAGAGAACAATAGCCGACACACTCATTCTAGGTATACGGGCGGGTAAGAGCGGTATTGAAAGTCTAAGAGCGGTATGAATCCATCAAATAAACCGAGGACTGTTCTTAGTCACAGAGAACACATTGTGGTAAATCTAGTATGAACAGAATTTTTCCTGAACATGCCTGGACAAGGCAGAAAAATTCAATGTATCACTTGTATAAGATACCTGTCATCACCATTCAACCCAGCATACTTCTAATAGTATAATAACTTCTAGCCGACACACTCATTTTAGGTATACGGGCGGGTAAGAGCGGTATTGAAAGTCTAGGGTTCATTCTGGCACTTTTTCGTCTTCTAACTGGTACTTATTTCTTTAATTTTTCTTGTAATAAGGGTAGGGTATATAAGATTCGGCAGAGCCGAATATAGAACTCTTACTATTAATACTATTTCAATTGAAAGCCACTTGACAAGTAAATTTACATTTCTCTTTTAATGTCAAAATATTTTAATATTTGTCCTTCAGTTATTTCATAATGAATAATTCACAATCATATAGTGATGTTTTATGCCATGAAAATGACATTCAGTTTAATGGAAATTTTATATATTATTTAAATTTTATTAATATATTTTAACATTTAACATGAACATACATACATACATACATACATACATACATACATACATACATACATACATACATACATACATACATACATACATACATACATACATACATACATACATACATACATACATACATACATACATACATACATACATACATATGTATGTTGTATATTCATGTCCAGCAAAAACATGTTAATAAATTGAAATTACCCAAAAACTTACTTTTCAACTAGGTATGTTGTAGTTCATTACTTCGAAGAAGTGTATTAATGGCTTACAAATAACTATATATATAAGTATATACTTTTAAGTCTAGACATTTTGTTGTTTTGTATTTTGTTGTATTTTTGTATTATTGCGGCTATTTTTTTAAAAACAAAACTACTTATTTAACTCATTATAAGCCAGACGTCGAGGTAAGTACTTCTTTAACTCCCTATTTGTGAGCGAACATGATTAGTACTTACCGTCGTGATAAAATAATGACTTAACATGCTAATGTGTAAGTAAGTTTTAGCATTTTGCAAGGTGTTATACTTGGTAATAAAAGTTTTTTGCTGGGTATATTGTAGTTGCGATATTTAAAGGTAAATTTAATTTCGTAATTTTATTAAGTCATTGGAATTCTAAGTTAAGGTCAAAAAGTTATCAGTAAGGATTATTACATACTTTAAAACTTAAATAAATCTTAATGTATTGAATTGCACTTTTTTTTTATCATTTTAAAGAAATTTGTGCATTTTTAATATTTTTTTACGTTTGTGTTATTTGTATGTATAAATTCTTTATGAGATTTATGTATATCCTTTATGAGAGCGTTACTATGGCTTTAAGCGTCTCTTTGTTTCCATTAAAAAATTTTACATCATTTTAATAAACACCCACTTCAATTTAATAAATCTCTTTTTGTATGAAAATACTGTTTTTTTTTTTCGTCATGATGTATCTGATTTCATGTGAAATAATTTTAATATTATAATAATATATTAAGGTTGTTTTCCCCGAATTTCGAAAGAAAGTAATTAAATTGATATGAGACTCGGTATTTCAGAGCAATTCTGGAAATTGTGAAGCAATTCTCATGAAATTTGTTGGAGAAATTTGAGTTTTAATAATGGTATTTTAAGACAGTTATGATTATTAAAGTAATTATTTGAAGGGAACTTTATATGGGGATGAAAGTCAAATGTGGTATGATTTTTGTCACTCGGAGGACATTTGACATGTTGTCTTAAAATTATTCCTTCCTAATTTAAGTTGTCCTTCCTGTGGTCCCAAAGAGAATCAATCGATACTTCTAACAAATTTGATTTGTTATTGACACAGCCTTGAAACTTGCCACCTCAAGAATAAGGCTTATTGTAGAACAGGACCGAAAACGATTGTTCTTATTCCCATATACAACATCTGCTATAACTATGAGATGCGTGGCTAACAAGAACGATATGATGTGCATGCAATTCTATGAAGTCCCAAGAGGGTCAAAATTCTTTTCCCTGAAAGATAGAGCAAATAGTTGTAGTGAATCACTAGAATTCCTATTCGTCGATCATGCTGGAAACCTCAGATTGGGGAATATACATAAATATTGTTTTTCGACGATCCGTGGTTGTTGTAACAGTTCAACTCTGGCCCATAGTTCTTTCCTGGGGAAATGCTTTCGGTTGATACAGCTGTCGCTTAGTTGACAATATTTGGCCGAGTAAGAAAGACTCTGGTCGTTTCTAAGTGAAGATCCAATTCTCGTGCGAACCTATTAATGAATGATCTGTTAATGAACATTAGTCATACTTTATCATGTTCAAGGCTGGAGCCATTAGAAATGCAAGATCCTTGTGGAGGAAAATTGTCCACGTGAGAATATTTCTACCTACGTTTTGCAGCATATGCCTGATTTCGGAGCCTAATCTCATTTAACAGAAATGCAAGCAATATTGGTGTCAAGTACACAGGTTCGTCTTATATTCCCCTAGACTGGACTGAGACGTAGAGCTCATAGCGACTGCTGTAGAAAGACAAGTCAGTCTTTGTACTTTATAATTAGTTTCTATCACCTTCAACCAGACTAGTGAACTATAGGTAAGAATACGTATTATAACCACAATGTAGTGTTTACGATTTTGCATCACGTTAAGTGTCTTTCACTTCACCCGCTTCGCAAGTGAATGTGTCGGATGTTTTTCTCTGTAAATGTGTCGGATAAAAGAGGCCTTTAAGGGGTCGTTAAGGCCTATAAAGGTTGGAATGGTTATGTATTTCCTATGTGGTATTTCCACCTTTGTCAGGTTATATTAAGGATTTACTCTGTTTTTAACAGACGTACTGCAGTGAGTCCCCTATAAGTAAAAACGAAGTCTTAACTTATTGATGGTGATCGCACTTCAGTCTACCAAATACGTCTATAGGTGATGTTGACGAATAAACAGAGACCATTCCACCAGTGTGGTGGCATATTGTTGTCTAGGAGTGCTTCAGATATCGTCGAAAGATTTTCGGACAAGAAACAAAGGGACTGCGGTGGTCAGAGAACAAGTAGCTCAAGAATTCGAACTTTTGAATCATAGAATTGAAGTGTTAGTGATTCTAGGTAAAACGTAGTAATTGAATTTTTCGGATTGATCTATGGGTTGTTTTCCTAGTTCGCGATTATTTGAAACAAACCAAACTCTTGTAAAATTGTATCATGATTGATTACCAGGCATGGGAGTAATGATTACATAAAGTAATTCATTACAGTCAATTACAATTACTTGTAATGTGCAATTGAGAAATAACCACTTACAATTACTTGTAATTGTAAGTGGAGTTTTTCCAATTACATTTACTTGTTATGTGTAATCGACCAATAACGTATTACAATTACTTGTAATTGTAAGTAAGGAATTACTAATTACAAATTAGCAAGGTATTACTAACTACAAATTACATGTAATCATAAGGAACAAAATTCACAATTACAAGTAATTATAATTGGTAATTATTCAATTACAATTACATGTAATTGTAATTGGAAAACTTCAATTACCATTATAAGTAATTGTAATTGTCAAAACTTCAATTACAATTACACGTAATTGTAATTGGTAAAGCTTTAATTAAAATTACTTCAAATGTAATTGTAATTGAAAATGTAGTCATTACCACCCAAGCCTTATTGATACATTATCAACATGTTTAAACTGAATTATGGAGACCACTTATGTGGGGGCCTAGATGGAATCGTGGACCGATTATACTAGCAAACCTTATCAAAGTTTATGTCTTCTAGCTTCTGGACCGGCAGACCTACATCTCTAGATTGTTTTAGAATCTTATAAGGATCCACAATATACTTTTGTGAGTCTAAAATCAATATAGCGGTGTTTTACAAATATAATGTCAAAGAATATAAAAACTTCCCTAATACACATACATATGCATAAAGAAATTAAAAGTCTCATATTTATTAGGATGGCTCCATCTTTATGTACACAAAATAGGCTCAAAAGGCTTTCAACAGCAATTAACATTTAATTTATTTAGAAACATATACAACTTGATTGAAACCGTTAGATTATTCCATAGAACTTAAAACTATATATAACTGTGCTCCAAAAACATATGTATACCACCCAATTGAAAAACTTCAGAGCTAGATACATGACACCATATATCATTACATTGCGGTTGTACTTGTCATTATACTTATACAATGTTTATGTGTTACTCATTAATTTCATTTAATTGACAGCTGTCAGTCGACCTTTTAATTAGCTCGTAATTTAATACGTAATTTATCCAATTTGAAGCAAAAAAAAAATCAAAGAAAAAAACGTAATACTATAAAAAAGGTATTAAAAACAGGTAAACAAATGCAATAATAACATGAAATGACAGTTTGTTTGTTGTTTTTTCTTTCTTTTATTTTCTTAATTTAACCTTAAAAAACATGGACTATAAATAATAACAGATAGAGAAAATTACAAATTGTTTGACTTACCGTAATTTGAGAAGAAAATTCTATGTTGAAATGTATAAATTTCGTTTAAATTTAAAGAAGTGAATCTGTAATTGAATGGAAAAACAAATATGATAATAAATTACAAAATGTTAAAAATGTTTTATTTTAAAATTTTTATATTCAAAAATAATGGCATGTACTTTAAGCAAACCTTTGAAATATTTATTTTCTTTTTAAATTTGTAAAGTATACTTTTAGGTTTTAGAACAACAATTAAAATATTTACCTGACATACATTTTTTAGCATGAAATTGCAAATTTTAGGAAGCGGGAGAAAATAATGAAAATAAAAATGATATACATACATTTGTACACAAAACAGGCATGGAAAATTTAGTTCTTCAGTACTGTTCTTCTATCTCTATAGTCTAGTCTATAGTCTAGTCTATAGTCTAGTCTAGTCTATAGTCTAGTCTATAGTCTAGTCTATAGTCTAGTCTATAGTCTAGTCTATAGTCTAGTCTATAGTCTAGTCTATAGTCTAGTCTATAGTCTAGTCTATAGTCTAGTCTATAGTCTAGTCTATAGTCTAGTCTATAGTCTAGTCTATAGTCTAGTCTATAGTCTAGTCTATAGTCTAGTCTATAGTCTAGTCTATAGTCTAGTCTATAGTCTAGTCTATAGTCTAGTCTATAGTCTAGTCTATAGTCTAGTCTATAGTCTAGTCTATAGTCTAGTCTATAGTCTAGTCTATAGTCTAGTCTATAGTCTAGTCTATAGTCTAGTCTATAGTCTAGTCTATAGTCTAGTCTATAGTCTAGTCTATAGTCTAGTCTATAGTCTAGTCTATAGTCTAGTCTATAGTCTAGTCTATAGTCTAGTCTATAGTGTAGTCTATAGTCTAGTCTATAGTCTAGTCTACAGTCTAGTCTATAGTCTAGTCTAGTTAGTCTACAGTCTAGTCTATAGTCTAGTCTATAGTCTAGTCTACAGTCTAGTCTATAGTCTAGTCTATAGTCTAGTCTACAGTCTAGTCTATAGTCTAGTCTATAGTCTAGTCTATAGTGTAGTCTATAGTCTAGTCTATAGTGTAGTCTATAGTCTAGTCTATAGTCTAGTCTATAGTCTAGTCTATAGTCTAGTCTATAGTCTAGTCTATAGTCTAGTCTATAGTCTAGTCTATAGTCTAGTCTATAGTGTAGTCTATAGTCTAGTCTATAGTCTAGTCTATAGTCTAGTCTATAGTGTAGTCTATAGTCTAGTCTATAGTGTAGTCTATAGTCTAGTCTATAGTCTAGTCTATAGTCTAGTCTATAGTCTAGTCTATAGTCTAGTCTATAGTCTAGTCTATAGTCTAGTCTATAGTCTAGTCTATAGTCTAGTCTATAGTCTAGTCTATAGTCTAGTCTATAGTCTAGTCTATAGTCTAGTCTATAGTCTAGTCTATAGTCTAGTCTATAGTCTAGTCTATAGTCTAGTCTATAGTCTAGTCTATAGTCTAGTCTATAGTCTAGTCTATAGTCTAGTCTATAGTCTAGTCTATAGTCTAGTCTATAGTCTAGTCTATAGTCTAGTCTATAGTCTAGTCTATAGTCTAGTCTATAGTCTAGTCTATAGTCTAGTCTATAGTCTAGTCTATAGTCTAGTCTATAGTCTAGTCTATAGTCTAGTCTATAGTCTAGTCTATAGTCTAGTCTATAGTCTAGTCTATAGTCTAGTCTATAGTCTAGTCTATAGTCTAGTCTATAGTCTAGTCTATAGTCTAGTCTATAGTCTAGTCTATAGTCTAGTCTATAGTCTAGTCTATAGTCTAGTCTATAGTCTAGTCTATAGTCTAGTCTATAGTCTAGTCTATAGTGTAGTCTATAGTGTAGTCTATAGTCTAGTCTATAGTCTAGTCTATAGTCTAGTCTATAGTCTAGTCTATAGTCTAGTCTATAGTCTAGTCTATAGTCTAGTCTATAGTCTAGTCTATAGTCTAGTCTATAGTGTAGTCTATAGTGTAGTCTATAGTCTAGTCTATAGTCTAGTCTATAGTCTAGTCTATAGTCTAGTCTATAGTCTAGTCTATAGTCTAGTCTATAGTCTAGTCTATAGTCTAGTCTATAGTCTAGTCTATAGTCTAGTCTATAGTCTAGTCTATAGTCTAGTCTATAGTCTAGTCTATAGTCTAGTCTATAGTCTAGTCTATAGTCTAGTCTATAGTCTAGTCTATAGTCTAGTCTATAGTCTAGTCTATAGTCTAGTCTATAGTCTAGTCTATAGTGTAGTCTATAGTCTAGTCTATAGTGTAGTCTATAGTCTAGTCTATAGTCTAGTCTATAGTCTAGTCTATAGTCTAGTCTATAGTCTAGTCTATAGTCTAGTCTATAGTCTAGTCTATAGTCTAGTCTATAGTCTAGTCTATAGTCTAGTCTATAGTCTAGTCTATAGTCTAGTCTATAGTCTAGTCTATAGTCTAGTCTATAGTCTAGTCTATAGTCTAGTCTATAGTCTAGTCTATAGTCTAGTCTATAGTCTAGTCTATAGTCTAGTCTATAGTCTAGTCTATAGTCTAGTCTATAGTCTAGTCTATAGTCTAGTCTATAGTCTAGTCTATAGTCTAGTCTATAGTCTAGTCTATAGTCTAGTCTATAGTCTAGTTATAGTCTAGTCTATAGTCTAGTCTATAGTCTAGTTTATAGTCTAGTCTATAGTCTAGTCTATAGTCTAGTCTATAGTCTAGTCTATAGTCTAGTCTATAGTCTAGTCTAAAGTCTAGTCTATAGTCTAGTCTATAGTCTAGTCTATAGTCTAGTATATAGTCTAGTCTATAGTCTGGTCTATAGCCTATTCAATCGTCTAGTCTATAGTATTGTCTATAGTCTATTTTAGTCTAGTGTAGTCGGGTCCAGTCTAGTCCAGTCCAGTCTAGTCTATTAGCTATTATCTATTGTCTAGTCAAGTCTAGTCTATTGTCTATAGTCTACATTCTAGTCTATACTTAGTGCTCAGAAACTGTGGAAATAATGAGTCGAATTCAATTACATATTGTAAATGGGTTTGTTCTTGTCGGACATGAATCGAGTGACACTGAATCAAAAAGATGTTTGTTGAACCAATGTTTTTGGGTGTTACAAAAATCAACACAAATGCATAATGCTTTCTCAAATAAGGTAGTAGTTTAGTATAAATATTTTTTTCAGACAAATTTTATTTTACAAAAACAAAGATTTGCTTGATTTCATAACACAAGTAAATGTCAGTACAAATGCAAATCTTTAAAATTTACAAAAAGAAAATTTACCTAGAACTTGATATGTAATTGAAATTTTAACTTTCTTGTTATAAATAAAGAAAAAGGTTTAGTTATAACAATGCATTTAAAACAATTTAAGTGTTTGGTAAATTTATAAGCTTAATAAAAATGTTACAATTTACCAACATTTCCCCTATTATGAGTTTTTACTCAGGGACGTTTAAGTTTATGTGGAGTGATTCAAACTTGTATGGCAACTACCTCACGTGCAATAGAGACACTCTTCTTTGAACCTGACCTTGCAACTCAAGGCTCCAGCCTGGCGTCTTAAAATTCCTAAACATTTGGGTATTTCTTTTGCAATAGCAAAGATATGGGCTTTCCATCGGCCGAGGTTTTGTATTGTCGTTCCCGAAATCGAAAGTTTACCTAATGCTTCGACGTTCACTATATCCATGCATATGTTGGTTAAAGTGTTATCTCATGTTGTTTGTGAATCGTCATTGACGATAAAACTTAAAAGTTCGATCGCGTCGGAATCAGTCCTCGTATGAGAATATTGAATTAGAGGTGATTAATAGAAGTTTGTTTATGAAACTTAAAAACAGTGTTGGGGACAGATTACTATTGTCTACGATGTAAGATATTGCATTAGAGGTGGAATTCCAAACGAAAATATCTTGGAGATTAATGCTTTTGAAATATCAATTGATCAAAATCACTGTTCGGTGAGAAATGGCATAAGCAGCTAGAGCGGAGAGGTTAACTTGGTCCCTTTACTCCAACTTGATAGGGCTTTCACGAAAGCGCTTGCGGACATTTACGCCCGACTTAACATGACACGAGGAGACTGAATCGTTCCTATAATGATTTTATATGGAATGACAAACTTACATATAACCTTCTCACGTAGTTGAAGGGTATGAAAAGGACACCTGGGGCTTCGTAAATGGTGATGGACTTAAGTTTTTTCGAGAAACGTACCACATACCAAATGTACATATATATTTTCCTCCCAGCATTAAAAAAAATAAAGATCATTTTGATATGTAATACCAACAAATATAAACAAATATATAGTTGTTGAACAAAATACTTAAATACCTTTTAATTGCAAATTTACACAGAAAAAACATATCAAACACAGACAAACATACATTTCAAAATAACTGCAAATGAATTTCTCTGGGAAAAAAACTAAAAACAGAAAAATTAAAAACGAAACAACAAAAAGTTTTAAATATCAATCCCTTTGCAACACCCCAGGGATGTTCCTCTGATTTCCATAAGCTTTAGTTACAAAAAATGTATTTTGTTTTTAAAAAAGGATGCATTAAAAACAATAAAACTTTTTTAAAAACATTTCAGTTTTAATGGTTTTGTTTGGTGTGTATGTGTGGAATGTGTCTTTTTTACTTTGTGGTTACAATTTATTTTTGTAAATGAAAATGTTTTTTTTTGTGAAATATTTAAAAAAAAAACACGTAAAAATATGATAAATGAAATATGAAAGTCGCATGCATGTATGAAACATATTTTATATGAGGTTTCCTCTATAGTTGGTTATTTTTTTCTGTTTTATTCATTATAGTGCCATCAGTCATGGCAAGCTGTCACATAAATGTTGACCTACATACTTCAATGGAAATAACCAAAACATACATGTATGCATGCATATCTACACAGCCTCACTTACTTACTTACTTGTACTTATATACTAACGAAATATGACAATTTTGAAAAAAAACAACATTTTTGTACAAGATTTTAAAAAGGGTACAAAATTTCAAAATCATTTCATATTACAGCAGATCCATTAAAAAAGAAATCCAAAAAGAAGTCACTGATGCAAAACATGACCAAAAGATTGCAATTTAAATTTAAAGGCAGTTAGAAAATATTGCTAGAAAATCATGCAATTGCTGGAAATGTTTTAAAATTTTATTTGCATTTACAAGGAAAATGTTTCAAGAGTCAAAAAGGTTAAATTATAATTCTTAATATGAAAATTATTCTAATGAACACATACACTCTTGTTCAACATGTGGTATGAGTGTTGTTAATATCAAGTATACGTACTGAGGGTTGAAAACATACACAAAGCTCAAATTTCGGAGTACCCAACAGTTTTACAAATAGTCAATGCATCAGAAAGTTACAGCAATTTATACTAACGTCTAACCACCTGATTGGATCTAATTCGTCTTTCATCACAAATGTTCTCTTTGTAAACGAAAGTGAAAACTTTAGTGTCCCATTTGTTAGCAAGAACGAAGGAGTCGGTTGTTTACCGTCGCCAAGTAGAGAGTAAACACTTCATTAACATCACGCTCATGCTGAACTCGCAGCTCACGCTCTCTATTGGTTGTTTGCTCTTTGAAGCGATTGCATGGTCAACTATCTTACTGTTGACCAGGTCTTCTATTTCACTCGGTTGGTCTATAGGAATTTTGCCTTTCGGGTTACCGGCAACGTAAACTGCATAACATAGATCGTCCCGGTGTCTTCTTATGGCAACTTTAGCGTAAGATGGCGGCTCTTTTCCACTGTCTAGATTCTCCAGAAGCGGTTGCGTGGTCAACTATCTTACTGTTGACCAGGTCTTCTATTTCACATGGTTGGTCTATTGGAATTTTGCCTGTCGGTTTAGCGGCATCGTAAACTGCCTAACAGAGATCGTCCCGGTGTCTTCTTCTGGCAATTTTAGCGTAAGATGGAAGCTCTTTTCCCTTTTCACTGTCTAGCTTCTTCTTTCTAATTTTTCGTCGCTTCTTTTGAGATACCCTTACCTTTGAGGTTAAAAAAGAACTTAAGCGAAGATTTCTGACTGCTTCTCGGTAATCTAAGGAGTGACGACAAGCTAATCTTAAAATAGCTAATCACCTGGACAGTCAGTGGTACGCTAATCTTCCTATAAAATGCTATAAAGTTTTCGAAGATGAAAAAGACTATTATACTGATTAGTCCACACTATATGGACTAGTTTACAGACTAGTCTATGGTGTAGTATAAGGGCTTGACTATTGATTAGTCTATTGACAAGTGTATGGACCAGACTATCGATTAGTCTATTGACTATACAAGTGATTAGTCTATTGCTAGTCAATGAACTAGCGTATAGACTAGTACATGGAATAGTTTATTGACTAGTCTATTGTTTTCATCGTATGTCATAATCCAACTTATAAAAAAATCCCTTGTTTATGAATACAAGTATTAAATATCCACTGCGTATGAGTGTTATTAATATCGCTCATACAGCGTGTTAGACAAAATTTTACAGAAAATTTCTGCTAACTAAATAGCCCAGGAAAAAAAGGGTTTTACTGAGGAATTTTAGATAGCTAAATGAAAATTGGCACATATCTTCTCCTTGGCACATATCTTATACTTATCATCGTGAGTGCTAAGCGAGATATTGGCAGTCAAAGATCACAAAAAATCAGCTTTTTACGAATATCTCACTTAATATACGTCGTATGCGTTTTGATGCTATTATAATTTCCACAAAGAATTTAATTCCCTACATTTTAGTTAAACATTGGTGGTTTTCAAGCTATTCTGCATTATTTTATCTTTGCAATGACATTTTCAAATAATAATATATTAATATTTTTTATTTAATATTTTATGCCGCAATTTTATTTTGTAATATTAACTAAAGATACATAATTACTATAACATTCCTTAACACAGCCTCACTCTCTCGCCCATAGTGTAATGTCCGTCTCTCTGATGGAGTTGCAGATCATAATTATGAATATAATTTGAAAATAATAAGTGGGCAGACTGCGTCAACTATTTGAACTTACTATACACTCCGTTAGGTTAATGGTTAGTGTTCTAGTCCGGTAGACTGGAGGTGGTGGGTTCGATTCCCACCCGAGGCACTGGTTAAGGAGCGCATAACAGGCCCGATAGAGGCCTAGGTGTATTTCTCCCTTTAAACTAACTAAAAAACTAACTAAAAAACTAACTAACTAACTAACTAAAAAACTAACTAACTAACTAACTAACTAACTAACTAACTAACTAACTAACTAACTAACTAACTAACTAACTAACTAACTAACTAACTAACTAACTAACTAACTAACTAACTAACTAACTAACTAACTAACTAACTAACTAACTAACTAACTAACTACTAACTAACTAACTAACTAACTAACTAACTAACTAACTAACTAACTAACTAACTAACTAACTAACTAACTAACTAACTAACTACTAACTAACTAACTAACTAACTAACTAACTAACTAACTAACTAACTAACTAACTAACTAACTAACTAACTAACTAACTAACTAACTAACTAACTAACTAACTAACTAACTAACTAACTAACTAACTAACTAACTAACTAACTAACTAACTAACTAACTAACTAACTAACTAACTAACTAACTAACTACTAACTACTAACTAACTAACTACTAACTAACTAACTAACTAACTAACTAACTAACTAACTAACTAACTAACTAACTAACTAACTAACTAAACTAACTAACTAACTAACTAACTAACTAACTAACTAACTAACTAACTAACTAACTACTAACTAACTAACTAACTACTAACTAACTAACTAACTAACTAACTAACTAACTAACTACTAACTAACTAACTAACTAACTAACTAACTAACTAACTAACTAACTAACTAACTAACTAACTAACTAACTAACTAACTAACTACTAACTAACTAACTAACTAACTAACCAACTAACTAACTAACTAACTAACTAAATAACTAACTAACTAACTAACTAACTAACTAACTAACTAACTAACTAACTAACTAACTAACTAACTAACTAACTAACTAACTAACTAACTAACTAACTAACTAACTAACTAACTAACTAACTAACTAACTAACTAACTAAATAACTAACTAACTAACTAACTAACTAAATAACTAACTAACTAACTAACTAACTACTATACACTAAAGGTTAATCTATTGGTACATAAGAGAAATTTCAATGACCAAAGTAAATTGAAAGAAATTCAAATGCTTTTGTATTAAATTTAAACAAGACTACAACTGTTAGTCGTCATAACTATTAACAACATTTCTTTTTAACAATAATTACAATTTAAATATATCACTTAGTAGATCCATTTCAAATCAGGGATTATCACTAATCTATTTAACTCAACTATTATTTTATTATATTTCTACTCAATAATTCATCTTATAATCCTCAAAATGCATAAAATTTCCTTTATAAACACCAGTATTAAATCTCCACTGCGTATGAGTGTTATTAATATCACTCATACAACGTGTTAGACAAAATTTATAGAAAATGTCTGCTAACTAAATATTAAATCTGTGTTTTTATTGTTTATAACACACGTGTCTTAGATATTATTTCATTTCATATATAATTTTTTCATATATTGAATAATTAACACAGACAACAAATTATGAACATGAATTTTATAAAAATCCTTACACAACAACACGTACAAATTATAGTTATGATACTCCATCGTGTTGTATAAAAACACATGTATCAAAAAGTTCTTTAGCAAATAGTTAAAATAAATTAAACACTAGAACATTTTAGAAGTAAATGAACAATACGTACATTATTTTTATTGTTTATTTATTATAATTTTTTACTAAATCTTAAAACAATCATAAAAAACTACACTGCAAATACGTTTATAGCAAAGACACATGTTTATTTAAAAAATAAACATGTGTCTAAAACAACATTAAATGGCTCCAAATTGAAGCTTTTATATCTGTGCAAATGTGTATTATAATTTTTTTTTAGTAAAAGATTCAAAAGAAAAAGAATGGTTTCATTTTTATTTTCGTATAAAATGAAATTTTGTCACGTTGTCAACTGAGACAATGATGATACAATTTCTTTTTTTATATTTATTTTAACATTTTATGAAATCAGTCATATAATTAATATATTCCTAAGAACACTTAAAATTAGGAATATAAAATATAAAGGGTCAATTTTCTGCTGCAAAAAAGATTTACTTCTTTAAAAGGCTTTACCTTATGCAACTAAAACCGTTTGTATATTTTCATTTTTATAATTTTAACACTTCACAAATCTGCCAAATAAACTTTTTTATTCTAAGTAAGCAGACAAAATACATACGAAAATGGAAAAAGATGTAAAATATACTACAATGATTTTCAAATCAGTTTGTTACAGGAACGATTATTTTCTTTTTTGCTTCCTGTTCACTACATAAGAAGTAATGTTTATATCCATTTTAAAATATGATTTGAAATCGATGTCCGTCTGTATGTCTGTGTGATATCTCAGGAATCAAAATTTTGTATAATTCTATCAGACTAGTCTATAGTGTAGTCTATAGTCTAGTCTATAGTCTAGTCTATAGTCTAGTCTATAGTCTAGTCTATAGTCTAGTCTATAGTCTAGTCTATAGTCTAGTCTATAGTCTAGGCTATAGTCTAGTCTATAGTCTAGTCTATAGTCTAGTCTATAGTCTAGTCTATAGTCTAGTCTATAGTCTAGTCTATAGTCTAGTCTATAGTGTAGTCTATAGTCTAGTCTATAGTCTAGTCTATAGTCTAGTCTATAGTCTAGTCTATAGTCTAGTCTATAGTCTAGTCTATAGTCTAGTCTATAGTCTAGTCTATAGTCTAGTCTATAGTCTAGTCTATAGTCTAGTCTATAGTCTAGTCTATAGTCTAGTCTATAGTCTAGTCTATAGTCTAGTCTATAGTCTAGTCTATAGTCTAGTCTATAGTCTAGTCTATAGTCTAGTCCATAGTCTAGTCTATGGTCTAGTCTATAGTCTAGTCTATAGTCTAGTCCATAGTCTAGTCTATAGTCTAGTCTATAGTCTAGTCCATAATCCTCAATGATATGATTTGAAATCGATGTCCGTCTGTATGTCTGTGTGATATCTCAGGAATCAAAATTTTGTATAATTCTATCAGACTAGTCTATAGTCTAGTCTATAGTCTAGTCTATAGTCTAGTCTATAGTCTAGTCTATAGTCTAGTCTATAGTCTAGTCTATAGTCTAGTCTATAGTCTAGTCTATAGTCTAGTCTATAGTCTAGTCTATAGTCTAGTCTATAGTCTAGTCTATAGTCTAGTCTATAGTCTAGTCTATAGTCTAGTCTATAGTCTAGTCTATAGTCTAGTCTATAGTCTAGTCTATAGTCTAGTCTATAGTCTAGTCTATAGTCTAGTCTATAGTCTAGTCTATAGTCTAGTCTATAGTCTAGTCTATAGTCTAGTCTATAGTCTAGTCTATAGTCTAGTCTATAGTCTAGTCTAGTCTAGTCTATAGTCTAGTCTATAGTCTAGTCTATAGTCTAGTCTATAGTCTAGTCTATAGTCTAGTCTATAGTCTAGTCTATAGTCTAGTCTATAGTCTAGTCTATCTATAGTCTAGTCTATAGTCTAGTCTATAGTCTAGTCTATAGTCTAGTCTATAGTCTAGTCTATAGTCTAGTCTATAGTCTAGTCTATAGTCTAGTCTATAGTCTAGTCTATAGTCTAGTCTATATCTAGTCTATAGTCTAGTCTATAGTCTAGTCTATAGTCTAGTCTATAGTCTAGTCTATAGTCTAGTCTATAGTCTAGTCTATAGTCTATTCTAGTCTATAGTCTAGTCTATAGTCTAGTCTATAGTCTAGTCTATAGTCTAGTCTATAGTCTAGTCTATAGTCTAGTCTATAGTCTAGTCTATAGTCTAGTCTATAGTCTAGTCTAAGTCTAGTCTATAGTCTAGTCTATAGTCTAGTCTATAGTCTAGTCTATAGTCTAGTCTATAGTCTAGTCTATAGTCTAGTCTATAGTCTAGTCTATAGTCTAGTCTATAGTCTAGTCTATAGTCTAGTCTATAGTCTAGTCTATAGTCTAGTCTATAGTCTAGTCTATAGTCTAGTCTATAGTCTAGTCTATAGTCTAGTCTATAGTCTAGTCTATAGTCTAGTCTATAGTCTAGTCTATAGTCTAGTCTATAGTCTAGTCTATAGTCTAGTCTATAGTCTAGTCTATAGTCTAGTCTATAGTCTAGTCTATAGTCTAGTCTATAGTCTAGTCTATAGTCTAGTCTATAGTCTAGTCTATAGTCTAGTCTATAGTCTAGTCTATAGTCTAGTCTATAGTCTAGTCTATAGTCTAGTCTATAGTCTAGTCTATAGTCTAGACTATAGCCTAGTCTATTGTCTAGTCTATAGTGTAGTCCATAATCCTCAATGATAGCAACTCTATGGTTACTGTTATGTCTAAAATTCTGTTTAAATTGTATAACAAGGTTCGATCAAATCTAGCTCGCTTTAAATGTATTCATATATCTAACTTATATTTATTTACAGCTAGAATTAAGGTAGAATTTACAGTGAGATTTAGCACTTCAATCTAATTAAAATTATAAAACTTGTGCCTTCCGGTATTTTAATTTTAGAAGGTGTGATTATCATAAATTAATATATTAATTTTGAATTGTAAATAGCTGCTGATTACAACCATTATTAAATCTCGAGAATCATTAATATCATTTACGGCTAACAACATTTATTTTAGCAACACTATGGCAAGTGTTTTGAACACAACCTTGTAATTAAAATGTCACAAGTTTTTATTTTCAAAATCATTTATTGTAACAGGCAAAATGTTAAATAACAATTTATTTTAACCGCCGGATGTTAAAAGTAACAACTTTTATACACCTACAACAATACGTATGTATACATACATATATACATAGTACGTACGTACACAGAAAAAATTTTAGGAAAAAATCAAGCAATTAAAAAAATGATTAACTTTAAAAAAAATTTTAAACAATTTTTTAATTGAGTCAATTAACTTTTTAATTGAAATTAAAAATTTTCTAGGTTTGTGTGTATGTTTTTACATTTTGTTTTAGTGGTGTATAAAGTAAGCCGTAAGTTACTTAAATTTTAGTACTCAATCTTTTTGAATATGAATACTCGTTGCTATTTATAGCTTATGTTAAGGAAATAAATTTTAAAATGTATAAAATATATATTTTTATAAGTTATTCCGACAACTTTTTCACTTGCTTTATTATTAAAAATAAAAAATAAAAAAATTTTAGCATCAATTAACCATTAATTTATGAATACCCGAAAACTGCATGGTGATTTGCAACATTTACAGCATCACTATTTTTGTTAGAACAAAAGAAAGAACAAAAAGTAAAGAATTAATTCAGTGTTAAAAGTGATCTCAACCAGACAACATCGTCTGCGTCGGTGTTTTTTAAAGTTTTTTTTTTTTGCAAATTTAACGGTAAACGTTTATAAAAAAGTGTGTGTGCAACGTACTAAGTAAAAAAAATATTTGTGTTGTTGTTTGTTGCTGTTTTCATAGCAAGACGTGTGTGTGTACTACACATATATTCGACAAGACGCGGCAGGTGGTTTTGGTGTGTATTATGTTGGTACATTGTTGTTGTGTGTTGCTACATTTGTTTTTGTTATTGCTTGTAAAGGGAGTAGAGGAATAAGATAAAAAAAAAAGTTTGTTTTGGTTTTATAATTATAAAGTGAATAATTTATCAATAGAATTACTTTTTGGATAAAATTACATAGATATTTTCAAATGTTTTAAAGAAAAAATGTATATTATAACTTTTTCTTCATAAATATAGATACATAAAACAATTATTGCAACAGTTTCCGTAAAAAGAATTCTAAATGTTCATTTAAAAATGAACTTTAAATGTTTTTTGTGTATTAATACATTCAATTCTTTAAACAATTTTTTTCTCCACTTGAAAGAACATGCTATACCAAAAGACATTGTTTATAAATGTACATATGAAAATTGCTTCCAAAATTTTTCCGTTAAAGATTCCTTTAAAACACACGTATCGAGACATTTTCGAAATGCTGAAAAAGAAAGTAAAATTGTACCTGAAAGACATTATGAACAATGCCCTGCGACGGATACTGCAAATAACTACATTTCAAATAGCTACAATTACCAAGAAAATATGTTAAGTGTTTATAACTCTGCTGCCAAATTCGTTGCAAAACTTCATTCATTCAATAATTTGTCACGTTCAGACGTAAATAATATACGATATTTTGTCGAAACTTTGATTTTAAATCCCGTGGTTCAATTTATTGAACAATCCCAAAATCCTTACAACAATTCCAATAAAAGTCTAATAAATGTTTTAAAAGATGTTACAATGTTGTTTGAAGGTGTTAATACCGAATCGAAATTAAATAAAGTTTTACAAGAAAGAGATCTTATTGGAAATGTTCATTCGTTTCAAATTAATAATAACGCAAAATCGAATGGAATAGTAATGCCATTAGAATTCCAATTCAAAAAAATTTTTGAGCACGATGACTTTATAGATAAAGTTTTAGAACATATGGAATTTATTCAAAGTAATGACAAATTCATAAATTATATTCAAGGGCCTTTGTGGAGACAGAAGAAAAGTTTATACCCCCATGAAATTGTTATTCCTTTTTATCTGTACGCAGATGATTTCGGCATCAATAATCCCCTTGGGTCAAAATCTAATAAGAACTCTATTTGCAATTTCTATTATAGTTTCGCATGTATTCCAAAAAAGTCATCAAAATTGGACGACATTTATTTAGCTTCGACGGTTAAATCTTCCGACGTAAAGACTTATGGAAATGATTGTTTTAAGCCTTTAGTTGATACTCTAGTAAAATTAGAAAAGGAAGGAATTTTAATTAAAACTAAAAATGGTACAAAAAAAATTCATTTTGTTATGGCATTATTTCTGGGGGATAATTTAGGGTTAAATTGTATACTCGGCTTTTCAAAATCCTTCTCAGCTAATTACTATTGCAGATTTTGCTTGATTAAAAAATCCGAAGCTCAAGTAGAATCAACTGAAAGGAATAATATCTTAAGAAATAGAATTAATTATAGAGAGTCGCTTGAACAGGGGTTAATGGCTGAAACGGGAGTGAGTACTACATGTATTTTCAATGATATACCATCGTTTCACTGTGTTGAAAACTACTCAGTGGATATCATGCATGATATTTTTGAGGGCGTTTGTCATTATGTAATTTGCGAGGCCTTGTTGTATTTTATCAAAACAATGAAATATTTTAGTTTAAATGATTTAAATGAAAGACTTAAATCGTTTAAATATTACCAGCATGACCGAGGAAATGAAAAATACTCTATAACTTTTCAAGAGTTAGATAATCATAAATTAAAAATGTCAGCGCACCAAATGATGTGCTTTTATCAGTACTTTACAGTTATGCTTGGTGAATTCATTATGAACCAGGACCCAGTGTGGATCTTCATTTTAGATTTTTTTGAAATTATTGATGAAATATTGTGTTATGATGTATCACAATCACTTATAAATCGGTTAAAAGTAAAAATACAAAATTTTAATAAAAACTATCAATTAATATTCAAACAACATCTAACGCCTAAGTTCCATTTTCTTGTACATTATCCCACAATTATCGAACAATGTGGCCCCCTTCGTCAATTGTGGAATTTTAAGTATGAGGGTAAACACAAAAAGTTCAAAATTTATTCCCATGTTATTACTTCGAGGAAGAATGTTTCTAAAACCTTTTCATACAAACAACAATTGGCATTCGCAAATATATTACTTGACCCACATTTGAAAGAAGATATTGTTTTAAAAATGCCATTTCGGGATAAAAATGTAATACAAATGGTTTCTAAAACAATTAAAATTGATATGAATAACTTATCTCTTTACTCTCAGGCAGTAATTTGGGGCTATAAGTACTCAACAGAACAAATTGTAGCAACATTTTCTGGAGACTTTAAATTTTTTGAAATATGTTTAATTATAAACCCTAAAAATAAAGAATTACTTTTTTGTTGCAAGCAAATTTGTACTGAATATAATACACACTTTGCAGCTTTTGAGTATGAATCAACATCAACTGAATACACCATAATTTACCTAAAAGATATCGTTGGACCACCAATTGAAAAACTTTTTACCTCACAAAGAAAGACATTTTTGAGACCTAAAGAATTTTATAAAGCATTAATTAAAGACAAAATTTTTGAAATCACATCCGAAATGGACTCTGATTATGATTTAAGCTTACTTCTAACTAAATGGAATTTACAACACTTATTTGATCATTTTAAAAGTAAGTATTACGTTAATAATTCCAAATAATATAAAATTAACGTAACTAAATTTTAATGTTTATTTCCAGAGCACATGATAGATATCGATGTTCTAAAAATTTTGAAGACACATCATATAACAAAATTATTCGAAGATTTACCCATTGGCCAACAGGCAAAATTTGAATTTAATCTAGAAAAATGGAACAAACAATTTAACAGTTCAGAAATTTTGCCTGTCTGCCAACATATAACAACCACAGAACAAAAAATACCAACAGTGACGGAAATTTTAAGTAATACACGTAACGGAAAAGATATTCAAAATTATTATAATAATAATAAAACGTTGCACGATGAGCAGCGTAATTTACTAATTAACACAATAACAAAATATATTGAATCAAAAAACATCACTTGCTCATTATCTGATTGTATGGAAATCGAAAAACAGATATGTAATATTTTTCCTACAGAGAAATTGGTAAGAATACTTTCTTTATTTTCTTTAATACAAATAATTTAACTTTTTTATTTTAGGAATTTTATACCAATGGAAAACGGGGCAAAATATACAACAAATTAGCAAATTATAAGAGATTTTCTAAAAATGCTTTAAAAGTAGATGAACCTGAGGTGACGCAAGGATTGTCTGGTAAGTTTTAACATAATAATTTTCATTATTTTCATCACAAATATTTTAACAATATTTTTTTCTTTATTGCAGAAAGCGTAGAAGATTACACTTTAATAATAGAAGTTTTAAGATCTTCAAAAATAAAACAAGATGAATTTGATATTTATTGGCAGAAGTGTGCTCCGTTACGTTTCCAACAAATTACAAATTCTGAGAATACGTGTGAAATTTTTAAATTATGGCCAGAATACACAAAACCTTCTGGACACCTTCTGGTAAGTACCATGCAAAAACATTTAGTACTTTACTCATGTCTAGTTATTTAGTCTAGTACATAATCTATTCTTGTCAATAGTCTAGAGGTCTTATTCATAAACTTTTATCAAAGGTTTATAAATCAAAATTTCATACAAAATTTGTTCTATAAACCTTTGATCAATGTTTATGAATAAGGCAGTAGATATATACCCCCTTATTCATAAATAACATTGTATTTTATAAAAGGCTTATAAAACAAAATTCCTATACGAATTTTCATTTATAAACTGTTTATAAATTTAAAGTTTTTATGAATAAGGGGGGTAGTCTATAGCATAGCTTACAGTCTAGCATATAGTTTAGTCGATTTAAAATAATACATATACATACTAATTTTTTTCATTTTGTATTCGTTTTCAGATTGATATCGATTTCGTACTAAAATATCCAGTGGCGAAAAACTTTGAGGAACGTTGGCCATATTTTGCAGAAGATTTGTTATTTATTTTGAAGACAAGAATATCCTGCTCATTAATTTCCAAAAAATTACTGCAAACTGAACGTATCGATGAAGGTAAAAAACCGCATACATTTTCGTTATGGTTCCATCTAAATATTATTTATGTTTACAGATTCTAAAATGTTTACAATTTTGTGGTATTGTCATAATTTATTTCCTCCCCAACTCAAAATAAGCACAGATGAAAATGGAGCAAAATATAAGAAAAAGTTTACCATAGCTGATTCGCAAGAATCATTTGCTGTTGTTGCCAGTACAATGGATGAATTAGAGACAAAACTAAAATTATTAAAATTACAAGGCCGAAAAATTCAACCAAAGTTACTTGTGATTGGGGATACGTTGAAAGTAAAACAAATTTTTGTATATTTTGATAATTTAAGGTATCCTTTTGTTTCAACCCTTAAAGCATTTGATGTTCTATTTAAAATCTTTTTTGTTTTTAACCTGGAATATCCCAGTGAGTCCGAAATTTTTTACCACTTTATTCAATCCCTTTTCTATGATTTGCCTACAAGCAAAAAATTTATTAAATCAAATATAATTAAACATGAGATACTTAAGATGAAAAATTAGTATTTGTATTTATATACTATTTATAATTAATTTTCTTTTAAAACATTTACTTAATATTAGTAATGTATATAAAAAATATAAAAATATTTAATTTCTTCTTCTAAAATAGATTTATAAATATATACCTGAAATGTACAAAATGAAAAAATATATACTTTAATGTAATTATTCCTTTATTATATTTTCAAAGATTATTTTTTATTGTATACGAATTTATTTTAATATAAATACATACTTGTATTATTCAAAAACTGAAATTTTTATGTTTTTATAAATAAATAAATAAAAAAATATTTTGTCTTTCAATTTCAAATTATTTAATTAATTTAGAACTGCAAATCAATTAAATTTTTAATTGAATTAAACAATCTATTTGTTTGATATTTTTAAAAAATTTTAATTATTGTTTTAATTAATTCAATTAAAATTTTAATATTTTTAAATCACTAAATTCAATTATTTTTTTAATTGAATCAATTAACTTGTTTATTGATAAATGTTAAAAACTTTAATTAATATTTTAATTCGTCGAATTAAAATATTTATTGAAAAATTTTAAAAATTTTAATTAAATCTTTAATTGGTTCAATTACACATTTAATTGAAACTTGCATTTACATTTCAATTAAAAGTTCAATTAATCTTAAAAGAGGGCAAAACCTCAATCGTACAAAATCGTTGATTAATAATACAAATATTTTTGCTACCGGAATTTTTAAAAAAAAGTTGTTACTACCGAAGACTTTTTTAATTGAAATCGATTTCCTATTTTTTCTGTGTATGAATTTACTTGCAATAACAATTGCAGTCAGTCGCAAGTCGCAATTTAGAATACAATATAATGAGGCCACTAAGTAACCAACCATAGAAGAGGAGGAACACGAAAACAATACAGGAACATGATTACCAAGTCATGTTACTAGTTGCCGTAGCAGGGCAGAGGGAAGGGATTCAAGAACATTGCCGAGAAGGTTTGTTAAGGTAAATGAAATAAAATAACATCAGTTTAATATACAACAACATATACAGGTTTATTAAGTCAAGTTGGATTTATGTTGTAGTATTTGTTGTTGCCACAATAAATGTGTGGCAAAATTTCAAACATTCTATTATCCTTTTCCAGTTGTAAGGGTATCCAGCAACTATTTTTTTCCTTAAATGTATGTTATTAGATAGTTATTAAAGTTATACAAAACTTAAATAAAATATATCATTTCGTAATAACTTTCCCTCTTACTTTTCATTTCTCATTACATGTAACCATGACATCTGTCAAAATATTCCTTATATGATGGACATGTTGGTTACAAAAAAAAAAAAAAAATAATAATAATAATGAAATAAAATAAATAACTAAAAGAGGGTGATTAAATTATGTTAATGTCATATTTGTTAGCAACCAGGAATAGATGAGATGGATGGTTGTTGGCAGAAAGGCCTTCAAGTAGCTTCTCCATCAAATATCATTTATCATTTTGACAGTATTGCTTTCTGCTTTTGAAATATACACCCATGAGAGCGGGGAGTTTGAGTTTATTAATATAACAATTTATATAAGAAAATAAGATATTTATTATAATGAATTACATAGAAATAATAAATTAAAACATGCTGTAACAGTTGTTAGATAAATATAGATTATGACACTCTAGGAATAGCTGTAAAAGTTTTATTATCTTTAAACAAAAAAATTATTATAACTTTGTTGATGAATTACATAATACATACACTCCAAAAAAAAGGAATTGAATAATATGTACTGAAATCGATCGGCAGCGGTTAAAGAAGATGTGTAAGTACGTGTTTCCTTAAATCAAGTACAAAACACTTGAATCAAGTAGGGTTCGGTCTCAGCAATGGAACACAATAGCAATGGTAGGTACTTGGAATGTACCATGTAACGACTTCTGTACAAGCTGAAGGCGGAATGCACTATCAACATACAGCTTCTTGTGCGATTTAACGGTCTAAGGACTATAAATGATGTTTACACAATATAAAATTTTGTTCTAGAAATTTCTTGTACGATTTAACGGATTTATGTATATGAAAGCCGGCCTAAGGGCTATAAATTAAGTTGACACAACATCAAATTTGGTTCTTGAATATCAGACATTCCTTAACGATATGAAAAAACATTTTACAATAGGTATGTTGTAGATTCCAGGACAAATACCTGGTAATAACATTCGGTATTATTCTCATGCGAAGTCTCTTGCAAAACTTGTCATTTTGCTAACACGTGGGAACAACGTCACACCGATATTCAGTTGCAAACGCTCTATTCGTGATAAACACCACGAGTTTATGCAATCCAGATCGTCGACTGAGGCTACCAGTAGAATGGCGATGATCATGTAGCCGTCATATAATCCACAAAGATCTCAAGCCGTGCTATTTATACCGAAAACACAGCTACGGGACACATTTGCTGTGGTAACTAACCACTTGCCTTGTGGGTTTCATGACAGAAGATTGAATCAACAATTAATATGACTTCTGCAGAAGATGTCAAGATTAAAAGGAAGAAGATATCACTTATTTCATCTCTCAATGGCCGGTGCTAATGGAAAATAGGTTCAACGCGCTATATAGCAACTTTTTGAACGAAATAATAAAGATAAACCCCTTTTTCCATGCGCCTGGTTTAGATAAGATCCAGTGTAATTACTTCGAGGTTTATTAATATGCTGACCGTACTATTTTTTCAAGTATCTCAAACGGGTGGACCCAAGTGTGTTCTCAGTAGACACATAGACAGTAAGCTTACTTAACACAATCTACGGAGTTGCTTGGCCTCCGGTAGGTTAGTGGTTAGTGTTCTAGTCTGATAGACCGAAGATCGTTGGTTCAATTCCAACCTGATCCAAAGGAGCGCACAACAGGCCCAAAAGAGGCCTAAGATTTGATGTACATATGTATATACATTCTCCTTTCAAACTAATTAACCGACGGAGTTGGGTCCATTTGGAACCGATGAAATTCCGTAGAGTGTTAGAAAATGTGTTTATTTCGAATTTGATCGTTATATTTTCAAGCCAGTTGTCAATGTTAAAGTTGTGTTTGAAGGGAAATCGTCGACCGATATTGACCATTTAAAACACCAAAAGGATTGCATTAATTCAAAATATTTTTCGTTTTTGCTTTTTTGCGTTTTCAACAGAAGGACAGACGCGCTGGCATAGTTAGATAGAATATAACCCAAAGGAAATTTTTGTAAAAACAGTATTAATTGGGAATAGTATTGTGATTTAAAACTAATAATATATAGTTCTGTTGTTGTGACTCCTTAACTTTTGAGAAGTTTCGAAAATCAGATAAAGAAAGGGAAATACTTCTATGTTCTTTAAAAATACTGAATAAAATAAACTACGATTGCAGCAGAGTTTAATGTATGAGGATATCATGAGATTCTAACAACAGGCTGTAAATATATATACAGATCGGTACCGCTAAGAGAAGTCAATATTGAATTGAATTGTTTGCTTCTTTTTGAACTCAGTTGTAGCTGAACCTGTTCGAACTTCAATTTCAATAATCATGCGGTATCGTGCGCATGCTTAACATAAGTTTAGGTGTGTTTTAATTTAGAAATATATATTATTATCTGACTAAATGATCTTATTTTGCAAAGAAATTTTTTACGAAACGAGATGCCCTAAAATTTTGCCAACTTTCTCAAATAAATTAAAACATTTACTTGACTAAAAATATTGTAAAGTCAGGTTATTTCTTTATTTCAAACAGAAACGTTTAAATTACACGCAAACATCGGAACATTTTCAGCTGCAAAGATATATTTATGCGAATGCAAGCGTTGGCAAATTTGCATCAATATATAGAAAAGGTTCCGCATAATAAACTTATTTATCACTACTACTATTTATCACAATATTAATAAATATCACTAACAATAAACTAGAGAAAAAGAGAATTATATCTTTTAGAAAACTTTTATATCAATTGATAGTCTACTAGTTGCCTTACTATGGACTAGAGAAGTAACCATAGTTAGAACATTTATAATAAAGATCTTCTTACTTCATAAGATGTCCACTTAATATTTTGTTTAAACAACATAATTGCTCAAAGTAACCACTTTTAAATACTTTTTTAAACAATTTAACAATCTAAATAAATAAATTTTAAATACTTTTTTTAAACTACTAAATTTAACCATCTAAATAAATAAATAAATATTTTTTAAAACAATAAAATACAAGTGTGGTGGCATTTAACAAATTTATTTACCCACATAGAGTACACAATTTATAATGCATAAATCGACGTCAGAAGCGGTGCCAGCAGTAGATATACAATATGTACTATGTAGTGGTAGTATAACTACTCACAATTTCTAAATATCCTGTTCAACATTTTTATAATGAAACAGGAAGGAAACACGAGGCAGGATTTCAAAAAAAAAATCATACAGGTGTTGTCGTTGTTGTTGTCGACGTTATTGTAGTTGCCACAGCTGTTATGGCTCTTAGCTTTATTATAGGGCATGTTTAAATATGTTTGTGCAGGAGTAGCAGTATATTTTTCAAGTATAAATATTCACAACTGGAATTGGGCAACAAATAAATGAAACAAATCTTCTCATACATAATGTTTGTTTAGGAATATTAAATTAAATTCATAGAAACTACGGTAATAACCCTGCCAATAATGGAACTAGATTAGTGTTTGAAAATGAGACATACATAAGTATCTGATAGCAAGACTGGGCGTACCAGTTATTTTCTAAGAGCAGCTAGGGCTAGAGGTTTGCAGTACAGTTTTCAGAGGCCGCTTGTATGGAGACTAAGTGAAATAATACAGACAGAGAGACGGCCGCGTCTTAATCAAATCAGAAAGTGAGTATAAGTCATATGGTATACTTAGAAACATGAGCAATAATGCCCTCCCAATTAAAGTTGGTTACAGATATATTAGCATAGGTTAGGTTACGTGGGTTGCTCGCTAGCAAGCGAGTTCACTAGGAGGCCTTGCGGCCCATTGTGATACCCTTATAATTACCATTCCCTAATATTGATAGAATGGTTTCGTTCCCTAGTTTCGTTGACTACTCGGTTCGTTCGGTGTCCGTGTAAACCAGCCGGTGCTTTTAATAAAACCTATCATGTTTATTAGTGACGCATCTCTGAGACAGTCTAGATCACGGAAAAGAGCTCTATCAAGATAGAGTAGTCTGTGCTCTTGTAAAGCTGGGCAGTCACATAGAAGGTGTTGTACCGATTCCATTTCTTCTTCGTCTAAGCAGATTCTACAGTAGCTATGATTTGGGTAGCCCATACGTTCCGACATATGTCCAATCATACAGTGCCCAGTAATTATACCAGTTAGAAGCCTAATCGAGTTCTTACTAAGAGACAAAAGAGTCCTAGTCCTATCTGTTGTCAGAGTGAGCCAGAGCAGTTCCGATATTCTACAATTGTTGATATTTGACCACCTGAGTTCCGTCTCACTCAGAGCCCATTCATCTATCAGTTTTGATAGGGTCGTCAAGGGAGTGTGAATATCCAGGAACGACCCTCTGGTTGCGCATTCATCAGATATTTCATTTCCCCGGATGTCCTCATGTCCTGGAGCCCATATCAACTCAAGGTGATGTTGTGTCAGTTGTGCCAATGATTGAATACAATTGAGAAGACATTTTGACTTAATAACATTGGAGTTAAGAGCCTTGATTGATGCAAGGCTGACCAAATATATATGTATAGTCGATATATATATGTATATCTCTAATATATCTCTGGCTGAAGGACCGTGCAGGTGTCAGGTAGTCGAAGAGACAGTAGAAGATTTAGTTTTTCGGAGAAGATTCCCGATCTCGTGCCCCTTTCTGTCTTTGAGCCATCAGTATAGATTGAGATGACGTCGTCCCTTAGGACAGCATTTGCGGCCCAATCATCACTTGTCGGTATTATGGTCTTGAATGACCTAATAAAATTCAGTATAGATAGAATGTAGTCTGTTTCCTGCCCCATGATTGACCTGCCTATCTTTTGTAGGATGGTGCCATGACCAATGCGGTCGTGCTTCAATCCGTTCGACTGTTTTAGTCGTAGAGCAGATTTAGCAGAAATGCATTTGATGGGAGTTATGTTTAGCACCGTCTCTAGACTAGCCTGAGGGGTGGAGCTCAAACAGCCGGTGATTGCAAGACATGCTAATTTTTGTACCTTGTTTAGAATAGAGAGAGATAAGTCTTGGTAACCACCGCTCTCCACGAAACAAGAGCTCTGTTGCTCAAAATAGGTCTTATGACCGCGGTGTACATCCAGTGCACAATGTATGGTTTAAGACCCCATCTTTTCCCAAAAGTTTTCTTACATATATAGAAGGCCCATAATGCCTTCTTCATTCGAATCTCAGCATTACGTTTCCACGTGAGTTTAGAGTCTAAGATTACGCCAAGATATTTGGCTTCGTTTGAGGTGTTCAAAATGGTACCATCCAATTAGCATAAACACATAATACCCTCACCATTATAGTAGGGTGTAGTCCTTGTTGATAAAATGTATTTTAAATTTTAAAGATGTTATCTTTAATCTAATGCACATACTTGATATAAAGTTAATTATAACACTACAAAAATGTGGGCGGTGATATGACCACGCCTACTTTATTTATTTATAATGTTTCCAGAAACCAGTTCAGAATGTTACAATTTCAAACAAAAAACAATGGCTAACAAAGTGATAAGGTAATGTCGAAACAATGACATAGAGTCAATGCATTACAGTCATTCCCACTTTGTCTTAAGTCACGAATGAAGTTTTTGAAAATGAGGAGCGAAGACTTCATTGTCACCAAGTAATCTAGATAATATACACCTAAAACTTAAACGAAGGGTCATTACCATGTATTGACTCCTTTACTCAAGCTTGCTGATAGTATATAATCTATAGAGTGATGATTAAGTTGTATTGCTTGTTCGGGACTGTCCTCTCCGAACTGCTGGGAACAGATAGACAAACAAATTTTTATTTGTATTTATTTACGTGCATATATGTTCCATAACAAAAAACACAAAAATAATTATAAAACAAAAACAACAATGACAATAACATTATAGCGTTTGTGGTTTTAAATAAAATGTTATTCTGGTTATGTTCATTTTTTCCCAGATTTTTATCTAAAAGGATGTTTACTGGATTTCGTTTTTTTTTTGTTTATTTTCATAATCATTCTCTTTATCATTTAAATTTACCGAGAATTATTTGTGCAAACAAGTGATATGGATGGACATGACGTACATGAGTGATACACGAGTTCTAATTAATATTAAATAATCTCATAAATATGAAGATACATTTTCTTTTTGGATTTAATGCATTTTATGAAATATAATAGTTTGTTAATTACGCAAATTTTGAATTTAGATAACATTGTGTTTAAACAGAAATTATTAAGTAAATACCTCTAATACGTTTTGGATTATCAAATATGTAGTGATGAACTTGATTATGATTATAACACCTGCTGATTTTAAGGTTCTATTTATGCCTACAGCTATTCGACATTAGTCTAGATTGTCTCAACGCCTATATATACCTATAGGTACTTTAATTGGCTTATCAAGCGTGATTTTCACCTTAATAGAGTTTGCGTGAGACTTCGGACACTTCAGCTCTCTCTAAATTTACTTCTTTTAATCTTTCTCGCATAAGGTAGACAATTTCAGATTGCCAAAGTTGGATGGCGTCGAATTTAGTTTAACTAGAGGATCTAAGTGTTTAGGAACTTTCCTTAATGGCAAGCTGTCATGGAAGGAGAATACTCAGGAAAGAATGAATCAATGCCTTCTACACATGAAATAATTCCATAGCAAAGAATTGGGGTCTGCAACCAGATATGGTAAATTGGATTTAAACAACGGTTGTCAGGCCTATTCTTATTTATGGTTGCATTGTCTGGTGGGAGGGCATTGAGAAAGGTCAGTTACAGAAAGTTGCTCAATAAAACTCAAAGGTATGCCTCTATTGGCATTACTGGTGCCATTAGAAGTACTGCACAAGCGGCTTTAGACATCATTCGGAGCCTGTCACCTATAGAACATTTTGTAGCGGTTGTGGCGGCTAGGAGCTCGACAATCATACAAAAATTTTGTACGAAGTAGGTCTACTTGATCAGGGTAATTCCCTTCGCGGAATTACGGATTATGATATTACGACTTTAGATTTCGGGAAAACACCTTTGATATAATTTCCAACTAGGGATGATTGGCTTGTATCCGATAGACTGTTTTGTGGGCGTACAAGATGAATACCGGTACGGGTGCCGGTTTCTATATCGCTGATATCAACATAGAACGGTCTTTCAGACTCTATGTTGTTGATACACGGTGCAGACTGTTTTGTGGGCGTACAAGATGAATACCGGTACGGGTGCCGGTGTCTATATCGCTGATATCAACATAGAACGGTCTTTCAGACTCTATGTTGTTGATACACGGTGCATTCGTACCTGGTTGCAGTTTATAGGAATGTCCTTAGGAACATTAGACTGAGACTGTTTGTCGTCATATTGTGTTGGGTGCCAAGGCACCGTAATGTGCATGGTAAAATGGTTGCGGACGAACTAGATAGTTTAGGTTTGAACCTTGATATAGAGGACAGGGAAAGATGGTAAAACCATTTGTCACTATAATAGGAGAGTATACGTGATATCATCAACCAGTCCTGGAATAGCAGATTGAATTACAAAAGGTCCTTTGGCCAAATCTTGATATGGATGCTACCAAAATACTTATAGGACTGGATAGACGCAGTCTAAAGGTTCTGCAAGGGATTTTAACTGGGCATTGCTCAGTTAGAACCCTTGTAAGTGAGACCATAGTATACTGGACTATTTCAGGAGGAAGTAGAGACGACGAAGCATATTATCTGCCAATGTCCTAGGGTAAAGAATCTCAAGCTGAAATGGCTAGGTAATAGGTTCCACGGCGAACTGGTAGAAATTTCGGGACTTAACCCTCTCAGTCTACTAGGTTTTGTCAAGGGAATTAGTCACTTCTTTGACTGGGCTTTATAGGGGGATTTTCTGTCTTATTTATTCCTTAGGGTGAGAACTATACAAATATTCTTGGTTGTATACCCTTGGGAATAGACCCGTTTTCCATTCATCTATCCTCTTTACCTATCTTCTTGCTTTCTTGATCTTAAACAACCATACTATGATTCAAAGTAATCATATTATGATTCAAACTACATCTTCTAATGTAATCATATTATGGCTGTCAATGTAAACCTTTAAATGCTGACCACTATTTTATGATTATTATTATTTATAAAAAATGCAACATTAATTTATTTAACTTTTTTCTAGACTTTACATATTTTTTTCAAGAGTTATTTAGTAGTAATTTAAATATTTACTACACAGCAATTAATATTTTATTTAAAATTTGTTGTTATTAAATGTAAAAGAAAATAAACAAATAAAATTTGATTATTTAATCATGCAAATTGAATTTCAATTACCTGAGTAAAAGTTTATTAAAATTTAATTTTTTTATATAAACAATTTATATGGACTTTTTACATTTGTTAGTTGGATTTTATTTACCTGTAATGAAAGGAGAAAAAAACAAATTGATAGATAAATAAAAATGAATTGTATTAACGACCACGTATTAAAATAGTTTGATTAAAACAAATAAATAAACTCAATATAAACACAATTGAAACAATATTTTAAATAGTAAATTAAAATATGTAAATACAAGTGTAAACACAAAAAAACAATGAATTTAAATATAAATATAAATATTAAAATAAAGAAAAAACGCTATAAAAATATATTACAGTGATGACATGACGTCAATAGGTAAAGGGTAATTTTTGTCTAGTTAAAAAAATTAAAATGCTTTAATAAAGTACTATCAAAATTTACCAAATCTTTGCATGTCACCTCAAAAACAAACACCCTTTTAACTTTAAATACCCCACAACGTAACTTAAATAAGATAAATTTATTTTTAAAATAAAAAAATTAAATAAACAAAGAAAGTTGTGTGAAATTCATTATATCTTATATTACTTAAGTCATGAATTTATGAATTTGTATTTAAATATGTTCTAAATATAATCAAACGTCAGATTGCAGGTGCAACACAGCAAACATTTTGATAAAATGCCATAAAAATGTTTAAGATTTTCAAAAGCTGGAGATAAGAAGATAAACAGACAATAGACCGCATTAATTTGTATAGAAAGCTGGGTACCAAGCTCTCTACTTGCTATAAAGAAAAGACGAATACAAAACCGTTCGACGTAACGCGGGCCCATTAGTTTCCCAGATAAACGATTTTTTGTATATTTTATTCATATGGGAGGAGCAACGCCCACATTGGTCGTCCGCCCATTTTTTACACAAAATTTTTACATGGATGCTAAAGTTCTTCGTGCAAAATTTGAAGGTTCTAACTCTAATAGTTTTCCAGATAAGCAATTTAATTCATATGGGGGGTGCCACGCCCCTACTGATAATACGCCCCCTTTTTCCTTAAATAATCATATTGACCTTAAAGTGGATCCGACAAAATTTGAGGACTCTATCTGTTATATTTTCTCAGATATACTGATTTAAGATTTTCTTTATATGAAAGGTGCCATTCCGCCCATTTTATCCAAAAATATTCTTATGGATGTCAAAGTTGTCCATACAAAATTTGAGGACTACAATTCTTGCAGTTTCTGAGATATGCTTAATTTGAATGTGGGCGTGGCACCCACTTGAAATTTTGAAGTAAAAAGTTGCCTATAGTTCCTTCTAGACATATAGGAAGACACTATAAACATTTCAGAAAAACCGGTCCAGCCGTTTAACTGTCTATAAAGTCCAAACAAACACACATTCATTTTTATATAGATGGGGGTGCCCCCTATTGCTAGTCCTCCAATTTTTTCACCAAATAATCATATGTATGTCAAAATTGCCCATAAAAAGTTTGAGGACTCTAGTTGTACCAAGTTCCGAGATATTCCCACTTGAAATTTCAACATACATACACTGAAAATATCAAGAAGATTGCTTCAGTCGTTGAGCCTCCTATAAGGTACAAACAAATAAACAAACATACATACATTGATTTTAATATATATAGATGGCTTGACCCTAACGAGAGGAGGACGATAAGCCACTGAACTCTGAACACTATCTTTTTCATTTGTAGGCTTTAGTCGAAATTAAATTATCGGGCTATAATACCTTCGTAGGGCACAAGAAGTGGTTTCTACCAACATTTCTCATGTGGAGGAGCACACAATAGATCCAATAATGGATTAAGTGTATTACATCTAAATTTCAATCGAACCTAACATAACCTAGTCCATAGAATTAATTTATTTAGTATATGGACTAGCCTTTTTAGCAGTCTATGAACTTGTCTCCATACACTTTAGACAATAGAGTCTTTAGACTATTCCATGGTCTAGTTCATAGATTGATTAATAGATTAGTTTGTATACCAGAGTCGTTTGTCAACTCTATAGACTATAGTGTATAGAGTTACCCATCGACCATAGAATAGTCCAATGACTCACAGACTAATCAATTCAACTTAAACACTACTATAGACTAATCCTTAGTCCTTTTAATTTTAATAATAATTCCTACTTATGCAGTAGATTGTGATGTCACTAGATTATGGGAGGGATGGATAGAGCAAGTAGTATTTGTGAACATTCGCAAGTGACATCTGCGATCCACTGGCTAATCAACTACAAATAGGAGTCTTCTTGAAGTGTTGTGTTTAAATCTGTGAGAATCGCATGGACTGTCTATTTATCAGTCAATAAACTTGTCTCCATACACTTTAGACTAAAGAGTCTTTAGCCTAGTTTATAGACATGTCAAGAAACTACTTCATAGACTGATCAATGATTAGTCAATAGAGTTGACCATAAGCTTCACCATAGATTAGTCAAATGAATATATCATTGTCTAGTCTATATACTAGTTTACAGACTGATCAATTCAATTTAACCTCTACTATAGACTGTACCATAGATTGTTTTCTTTCACACCAGCTTTTAGGGAAAGAACACTACTCATGAAATAGAAATGATGTCACTACAAGTAACATCTACAATCCACTGGCCAATCAACTACAAACGGTAGTCTTCTTGAAGAAAGACGAATGTTGTGTCTAAATCTGAGAGTATGGGGAACACATTCCCAAAATTTTGAAGGAACACATCCTATTGTAAAACCGATAGAACAGTGAAACATATTTTGACGATGATCTAGCGAAGTTGGATGCCCTACTGTCACCGATAAGTGTCTTTACCCTCTTCTGTATGCCATCGCGTGGCCCGTGCTGACATTAAAGCCGTTTCTATTCGCACTTCCACAGTTATTGCTGCAATTCCCTGAAGGTTTAAAGAAAAGTCTTACCTCGAAGGTCATTCAGAAATATAATTAATAGAGTGGGAGAAAATACAGAACCATGTGGTATCCATGATTTAATCTTGAACTCGTTTGATTAGATTCCAACAACTCGTATAGATCGATCATTCAGAAAGCTCGATATACATTAATCGAGAAAAGAAGTTAACGACACCAAAAGCAATTTTACTCTCGCCAAAATGGCGAACAGAATGCAATCATTTCTTGGAGGAAAGATCTCCCATCGAGTTCATCTCCCAGTCTGTTTGAAATTCATCTACATGGTAAAAATGCTGAAAATATTAGCTAATGGATGAGCTAGCATTAAAGTAAACAGTTTTAAGTTTAGTGCCAAAATCTTACCTGGGGTTGGGATCCGCTAAATCCCTTTCAACTGATTTGCTTTGCGACAAACGAGTTTTGCTTGAAAATAGAATAGTCCATGGTTCAATATTCATTATAGTAATCCGTACTTAATCAGATGTACGATAAGTATGATTTTCCTTGATTCAAATACGGATCCATTAAGTTTAAAAAACCTAACTTAATCCTTTTTTGGGTCAAAGTGATCTTGCTTATGTACTAAAAAAAACTCAACTTATTAATAACTCAACTACACAGAGGGAAAAAGAAATATACACGCCTGGTACTAAATTGACACCAAACTGTTTATAATTTTTCAATATCATCCGTTGTCAAAGTATATACATACGTAATACAACACTATGTAATGTTGACAACGCAACGTTGTAAATCCTACCATGACAAATAAAACGATTATAGCTATAAATGATCTATCATATTTGCTATTCTATTTTACACTCCTTTATAGTGTCAGTAAAACTCTGCCTTTGACAATGACATTGAATAGTTCAGTTGTAAATTGACAGATGGATATTACTGTTAAATTATTTTAATTGACTATAAGACAAAACTCATTAAAATAAAATAGTAAATTTTGTTCTACCTTTAAAAAAAACCAATTAATTGTATAAACACTTATGTACATATATTTTACATAAATTTGAATGAAATATTTCAATAACATTATTGAAGACAAATATAATTTATTGCAAAATCTGTAGGTAGTTATAAAACAATAACAAATTGTTTTAAAATTGTTCTTCTCTAATTTCTACATAAAACAAAACTACTTAAACAAAATCAATTTTATAATGAATAATTCAAAAGCAATTACATAAATGTAATCATAGTATAATAAAAACTATGGCAACATTTGTTCAAATTTATGAAAAAAAATATTTTATACTTTATATAAGAAAACAAGATGACAAACTAACTTTCATAAGTATATGTTATAAAATGTGTATAGATGTATGTGTGTGTTATCATAATAATGTCAGTTTTGTATTTCCAAGAATTTAATTACTTTTTAATATTCGAATTCACCCACTTTCCCACATAAAACGTTACATCCACAACAAAGAAGTTCTGAAAAATTATTTTTCATTATTTTTTCGGATTTTTTCCTTTTATTTTTGAATGGCTCTATAGAATTTTTTATTTTCATTTCATGCAACAGCATGTTTTTGCCATAACCTACTATATTCTTTTCAAAAGCCATCATTAGTGGTAGAGAAATTATGTCGATAGTTTTTTTTTTTTTAATAATTTTGTAAACCTAACATGTAGGTTACATATGTACATTAGATTGGTACATCGAAAATTTCTTTCATCTAGAATCAAATAATGTATAAATTTGGACTCATATTCAAAGTTCTTCAAGCCATATTTCAAATCAATAGACTAGACAAATCAATAGTCTGGAACAAAGTCTTGTAAATAGACTGGTTCATAGACTAGAGTCTAGTCACTAGACCATAGACTTGTCAATACATTAAAAAACCCCTAATAGCAGGCATGAGGAGTAATGACTACATTTTAAATTATAATTACATTTGAAGTAATTGTAATTGAAGATTCACCAATTACAATTACTTGTAATTGTAATTGAAGTTTATTCAATTATAATTATTTGTAATTCTAATTGAATTTTCGCCAATCGCAATTTCTTGTAATTGTTATTGAAGTTTTGCCAATTACTTTTAATTGTAATTGAAAAATTTCCAGTTACAATTACTTGTAATTGTAAATTTTGTTCTTTATAATTACATGTAATCTTGTAATTAGTAATACCTAAATTACAATTACAAGTAATTTTAATTGGAAACTTTAATTGCAATTACAAGTAATTGTAATTGGCAATACTTCAATTACAAGTAATTGTTTGTTAATTACACATTACAAGTAATTGGAAAAACTTCAATTACAATTACAAATAATTGTAATTGGTTATTTCTCAATTACACATTACAAGTAATTGTAATTGACCATGTAGTGAATTACTTTGTGTAATCATTACCGCCATGCCTGCCGAATAGTAAAGTCCAGAATGGTTTCAGAAGTACGGTAAATGCGGTTTTACTTAAATCAAGTACGAAATACTTGTTTCAAGTACGGATTGTTTAAATACGAAAAACCTTATTTAAGCTTTGTTTCGATCAAGGTGATTATAACTATATTGAAAATTTTCGGTTTGATTCAATCTCAAATGCATACTTGGGATTTGGGATAAAAATAAGATTTATTTAAGAAAGTAAAAACCTAATTTAACACCAAAATGGGCTTGAATCGAGTTCAATTCGTACTGAATTTCAGAATTTAAACAATTTAGCAAAAAGGTTAATTAAAACAAGTTAGAATATAGAGTATAGTGTTTATAAGGATAGGGTCAAATGAGGCCTGATCATTACGAAAATCAGTAGTATCATTAAAACTTATATAAAACTAAGTTTTGGGGGGTACGATTGTATGGGAGATATACGAAATAATGGACCGATTTTAACCATTTTCAATTATTATCCTTGGGCCAAGAGAATAGTATGTGCCAAATTTCATCAAATTATCTAGAGTGCGCACAAAGTTTACATGGACAATATTTTTGGGTGTTACAAATATCAGCACAAACGCATAATACCCTCCCCACTATAGAGGTGTAGGGTATAAATAGATAAATTACTAACATATTAACATTCAATATAACGATATTCTGGATATAAAGTATATTTAGTTGCAGATCTTACAATTTGTGAAAAAAAAAACTTATTTAAGATCATTGAAAATATTTTCCAAATAAATTTTTTGTTGCCGGTTTACTGCATAATCATGTCGATATGTATTTAAATAGGGAATTGTGTACTACTGGAATTTATGTCCCAAAAAAATATTGTAACAAAAGTTTATATATCATCATTTTAATGTAACATTTTCCTTTCGATTTGTAATTATGCGTAAAATGTAAAATGCACTCCAAATGCTAGCAAAATAATTCATGTGTAAATGTATACAATTTTTGTTTTAATTAAACTAGCTGAATACTTTATAAATAAAATTAAAAATCAATATTGATCATAGACCCTCAAAAGTATATATATTCTGGGTCCTTATTAAATTCTAAGACGATCTAAGACATGTCCGTCCGTCTGTCTGTTGAAAGCACGTTAAAGTCCGAACGGAAAGAGCTAGAGGGTTAAAATGTTCCACAAATATTTCTTATAGTAAAGTTTGGGAAATATTGGTCCATTGTATGGGGGCTATGCGAAAAGCCCCCATAATACAAGTGGCCTCCCAAAAAACAGCTTTAACAGTCATAGCAGTTTTAAAAATGCGAAATTCAACATAAATAAGTTGCATATGAGTCAAATTCTCTCTAACGAATTTTATGAGAATCGGTTCATAATTGACTCTACCCCTCATATAGGGTCCCTTCCAAAAAATTACCTTAACGCCCATTACTAGCGCTGAAATTCGATATAAGTTTCTTACAAGCAATAATCTATCTACCGAACAGAGGATCGGTCCTACCCCCCATATAAGGTCCCGTAAAGAAAATTACTTTAACGCTCAATACCGGCTTAATAATAAGATGGAATTCGATATAAGTAAGTTTCTTACGAGCACAAATCTCTCAGAATTGTATGAGAATCGGTCCCTATCCACCCTATCCACCATATAAGGCCCCCTTCAGAAAAATAACTTCAACGTACATTACCTAATGACTTGAAATATCAACCTAATCTTTATAGGGGGGAGAATTCCATTTACAGCATACGCTTTGATGTTGGCTATATAAGATTCGGCATAGTCAAATATAACACTCTTACTTGTTTGTTCTTTAAAAGGCACTTTCTGACAACGATTATTATTAACTATGATCGTTCTCAAGGCCTTTCACCAGGGAGATTGCAGAAAAGTATCAGCAAAGCGAAGCACCTTTCACTTAGAATCGGAACTGCCTTATCCTACTATATCTATATTGCGAGAAGATCACACAAACATTTTGCATGAAGTAGGTCTACTCGATTAGGATAATACTAACAGAGGAATTTCATATCATATAATTACGTCTTAAGATTTCGGGTAGATTCTTTCAGTAGTCTCCGAATTGGATTGGATCTGATGTACTGTTCGAGAGATGTGCAGTATTTACAGACGTATCCAAGATGGATACTGGCAATGATACGTCTGTTTGTATCGCTGACATGAATATAATGTAGTCTAGTAGTAGCTACGGAACTGAAGCTGGATCACATAGTACTGGGACCTGTTGTGACAATTGATATCGATAGTCAAGCGGCACTATGGGCATTGTTATGCCTAACGGTACATTCTTTCTTACTCATAGATTGTCTAAATATTCCAAGTGAGTAGTTGAGACTGTTTATAATAAATCCAAGAAGCTGGACACTGCAATGTAAAGGGTAATGAAGAGGCGGACGGATTTTGCATACAATGTTCGAATCTAGATCCAAATAGAGAGACAGGGGCATAAAACCACCTTATACATATGTCATTACAACGGAATCATCTCTATTAGATACCGTGACACTTACAACCAATCCTGGAATCCTGGTATTGACAAGTATTACGGCAAAAACTCGTTCTTTAGCCCAAAGTAAACTTCTGGCGGAGTCCTTTAGAATTTAAATTGAAATACTTGAGTAACGGATTATCCAATGAGTGCTAGTTCCAAAATAAACATAAATCGCATACAAATTTCGTCATTGAGACACAAGAGTTTTTACTCTTCTTAGCAGACTTAAGGCTTCACAGTGGGCCTTCTACCAATATCACTGGAACCAGCATAAGTAGTTTAGTATACCAAGTGTTAACCCTTCTTGGATCTGTATAACTACTACTAAAAATCGAACATTTAGAAATTGCAGATTTATTTCCCTTTTTTGTACATTTTTCTCGTAAATATCCGTTTAAAATTTAGCTGGACAATAACATTTTGTTTTATTTATGTCTCCCTAGAATCATGTAATATTTTGTATATGAATAAGCATGAAAACCAAACTAAAAATTAAATCAGCTGTATCGTTATTGCAAAACCTTTTTTAGTTGTTGAATTGTACATACAAGTTGTTTTGGCTTAAAGGCAGACAATGGTTATATTATTGTCCTTTTTCCATTTGTGGTTCGTAGTTTTCGCTGCCTGCAACAAAATTGTTTACACATGTACATTGTACATATTCCTTTTCCTTTGTAATAACGCTACAATATAATTTTAAATATTTTTTATAGCAATTTCTGTTGGTAACGTTTCATATTTGTTGTCAATATATCCTTCATACTTTAATATTTTTGAAATATGTCCTTCTTATACCTTCTTGCAAATAGTTTATTAGTATAATCCACCCTTTGGCTCAGTAAACTTAAAACTATAATTCGTTTACATTACTAAAGCTTACTCTTCAATCTCAACCAATCTCAAAAGTTTTCAACTTAAAATTTCTCAACAAAACTACAGAAGTAACTACAGTGAAGGGTACTTGAAATCCTTTAGCCACCCACATGAATTCATCAATACAATTGCACACATTTTAGTTGCCACAACACCAGACAATTGTTGTATCGTACATTTTAGACCAGAGCAGCACTCTTTCTATACACTCGATTTAATATCAGTGTAATTTGTGCAAACAAAATTGTTGAATTTGCACATTCTGTTTTTTTCATTCGCTTACTTTCCTTCGTTTTCAAACGAATTTTTTACAACTTGTTTTTATACCGATTGTTTTTATGGTCAAAACTCAAAGCAATTTAAATGGATGGTAAAATAATAGTGTGTTATTAAAATATAAATAAATAACTGATTGTTGAAGTTGTATAAAGTAGTGGTTTTGTTTTTCTCTTAAAGAACATTTCAAAAGTTAAACTTTTTATTGGATAAGAGTCATAGAATAAATTTAATAAACCGTAAGGAATAAATGTAAAAATCTAAAGAAGAGCAATTTGGTTGTGAGTATAAAAAAACAACTTTTTAACTGCCTATCTGTAAGTATTTATTTAAGAAGAATTAGAATAATAATGAAAAAGTACTGGAACTCGTAGTTTTCAGTTAAAATTTTTGCCGAATCAAAAAACCAAGTAATGGCTATCTATCTATCTATCTATCTATCTATCTATCTATCTATCTATCTATCTATCTATCTATCTATCTATCTATCTATCTATCTATCTATCTATCTATCTATCTATCTATCTATCTATCTATCTATCTATCTATCTATCTATCTATCTATCTATCTATCTATCTATCTATCTATCTATCTATCTATCTATCTATCTATCTATCTATCTATCTATCTATCTATCTATCTATCTATCTATCTATCTATCTATCTATCTATCTATCTATCTATCTATCTATCTATCTATCTATCTATCTATCTATCTATCTATCTATCTATCTATCTATCTATCTATCGCAATAAATATGCGGTCAGATCCAAAAGCGTAATATACCATCATTATAACGCTAAGCCACATACTGCAATTCCAGTTGAAAACTATTAAGAAAAAAGTGACTGGGAAGTTTGCCTTATAGTCCAGACCCTGTTTCGATCGTTTGAGAATGCGCTCTAGAGAATATGCTTTACTTTAGAACAAAATTGGCCTCTAAGGATGAGCAATATTTTCAGCACGGATTTCACATGTTGCCATATATGTCGTTTATGGATCGAAATCTTCAGAATTCTGTAGAGTTATTAACTTCTAAAAGAAAATCATTTATGTTTAATTTCTTCTTAATAAATTGATCTTTGAACGAGTTATAGACAATAGGGTGGTTTTCTGTATAATTTTTTGGACCAACATTTGTATAGAAGTGGTTAATAACATAAACTGTTAACGTCACTCGAATGATATTTCTAAGCCGTTAAAGTAATTGTCCGAAAGGACCTTATATGATAACTAGGGTCAAATAAACTACAACAATATAAAATATTTGTGCAAAGTTTTAGTCCTTGAGTTCCTCCTAGTTAGGCCCTATTATGTTTTCAACGGACAGACAAACGGATGGACATGGATTACTAATAAGGATCCGGTCGCTATAATCGAAAGTGGACAATGGTTGGAAACACAAATATGGCTATTAGCGATCAACTCCAATCAAACTATCGATCTGTCGAAATTAAGTTCGGTAATTGTGTTATCAGATATCTTGGTGTTTCCAATAGGTCTAGCATCGACTTGTTCTAATGAAAACACAGAAATGATCCACAGCTTAAAATCTAATAATGCTGCAATTCCCTATTCATGTCATTATTAACAAAATAATTGGATACTACTCCACTATACAATATTGTCTAAATATACCTTTAAATGTACTTTTAAACTCAAAATATTCCGTTTTTATAACAACAAATTACTTTAAAGGTATTTTATTTTGGTGTTTTAAGAACTTAAAGCTATTTTTTGTGACAAAATATTCTTACAGGAAAACTTCATAGTTTTTTTTTTCCAAAATTATACAATACTTTTAAACCTCCTACTATTTTCACATAAAAGTTTTTAAGGAAAACAAAAATGTCTCTTTACCAATGTCATTCAACCATTCATTCATTTATTCATTCATTGATTGCTAACCCCCTGCAGTATGCTATATAAACTTTGTATGGAAACGATATTTAGTTAATAAAGTCTTATTATGTTTAACGCAAAAATAAAGTATTACAGAGATCTACATAGGTACACAAACACACTTACATACATATATTATTTCAATGGTATGTGGTTGTTTGACAGGTTGGCATGTGTGAGTGTGTGGTTGTGGAAATTTCTATACCCAGAAGATCTGTATGTCGTATAATGTTACCAACGAGTAATTTGACAATCTTCCTAAGACATTTTCATATTTAGAAATTAGTTCTCTTTAAATACGTGTTTATAACTTGTTTCTATCCCAAGACAATTCCTTTCCCTCTTGGAAAGAAAAATTTTCTTTTCAAAACCAAATTTCAGAAAAAAATACTACAGATGCAATTTACACTCCAGCTTAGTTACAAACACTACATACTAGATTACCTGTATGCCGTTAAATAATCAATTGCACTACAAAGAACAAATGAATTAAAACTAATATGAACAAAGTAGTCAATCAGAATTGGTCCAACTGTCTAACAGGAATACATTGACTACTAACAACACTGCTGGGTTATGATTCACATAAATGTCAATGAAATTTACAAGGTTTATTTGGTAAAAACTAAAGGAAAATAAAATGAAAAAAACAAAACGAAAAAGGTTAAAAAAAGTTTTTCTCTTCCATGCTTCACTAGATTAAATATGCAGAAGACGAAGTCGTCAATAAAAAAAATGGAGTGTAGGTTGGAATTCCGAGAAACAGTCGTACACATATAGGGTTTCTACAGCTTTCTTCCTCTCGCACGAATATAAAAACTTTTATGAACGAAATTAGTGAAAAAAGGGGAAAGATTAAAGTGTAAAAGGCCTTTTAACACTGTGATAAAAAGTACTTTTTGAATGATTAATTTCAAATTGAATAAGTAAAAAGTCTAGTCTATAGTCTAGTCTATAGTCAAGTCTATAGTCAAGTCTATAGTCTAGTCTATAGTCTAGTCTATAGTCTATAGTCTAGTCTATAGTCTAGTCTATAGTCCAGTCTATAGTCTAGTCTATAGTCTAGTCTATAGTCTAGTCTATAGTCTAATCTATAGTCTAGTCTATAGTCTAGTCTATAGTCTAGTCTATAGTCTAGTCTATAGTCTAGTCTATAGTCTAGTCTATAGTCTAGTCTATAGTCTAGTCTATAGTCTAGTCTATAGTCTAGTCTATAGTCTAGTCTATAGTCTAGTCTATAGTCTAGTCTATAGTCTAGTCTATAGTCTAGTCTATAGTCTAGTCTATAGTCTAGTCTATAGTCTAGTCTATAGTCTAGTCTATAGTCTAGTCTATAGTCTAGTCTATAGTCTAGTCTATAGTCTAGTCTATAGTCTAGTCTATAGTCTAGTCTATAGTCTAGTCTATAGTCTAGTCTATAGTCTAGTCTATAGTCTAGTCTATAGTCTAGTCTATAGTCTAGTCTATAGTCTAGTCTATAGTCTAGTCTATAGTCTAGTCTATAGTCTAGTCTATAGTCTAGTCTATAGTCTAGTCTATAGTCTAGTCTATAGTCTAGTCTATAGTCTAGTCTATAGTCTAGTCTATAGTCTAGTCTATAGTCTAGTCTATAGTCTAGTCTATAGTCTAGTCTATAGTCTAGTCTATAGTCTAGTCTATAGTCTAGTCTATAGTCTAGTCTATAGTCTAGTCTATAGTCTAGTCTATAGTCTAGTCTATAGTCTAGTCTATAGTCTAGTCTATAGTCTAGTCTATAGTCTAGTCTATAGTCTAGTCTATAGTCTAGTCTATAGTCTAGTCTATAGTCTAGTCTATAGTCTAGTCTATAGTCTAGTCTATAGTCTAGTCTATAGTCTAGTCTATAGTCTAATCTATAGTCTAGTCTATAGTATATAGTCTAGTCTATAGTCTAGTCTATAGTCTAGTCTATAGTCTAGTCTATAGTCTAGTCTATAGTCTAGTCTATAGTCTAGTCTATAGTCTAGTCTATAGTCTAGTCTATAGTCTAGTCTATAGTCTAGTCTATAGTCTAGTCTATAGTCTAGTCTATAGTCTAGTCTATAGTCTAGTCTAGTCTAGTCTATAGTCTAGTCTATAGTCTAGTCTATAGTCTAGTCTATAGTCTAGTCTATAGTCTAGTCTATAGTCTAGTCTATAGTCTAGTCTATAGTCTAGTCTATAGTCTAGTCTATAGTCTAGTCTATAGTCTAGTCTATAGTCTAGTCTATAGTCTAGTCTATAGTCTAGTCTATAGTCTAGTCTATAGTCTAGTCTATAGTCTAGTCTATAGTCTAGTCTATAGTCTAGTCTATAGTCTAGTCTATAGTCTAGTCTATAGTCTAGTCTATAGTCTAGTCTATAGTCTAGTCTATAGTCTAGTCTATAGTCTAGTCTATAGTCTAGTCTATAGTCTAGTCCAGCGGTTCCCACCGGTTTTTACTTCGCGGACCCCTTGAGGAACTTATTTAATTTCGCGGACCTCCATACATATTTTGATATCTTATTGTTCTAAATAATTGTTCGTCCGAAAATTGACCTAGTCCATAAATCCTTAGGTCAAATAAATGTAGAGATGTCATATCTATAAAATATTCCCGATAGGTTTTTAATTGCATGGTTTTGAAGATAGAAAGACTTCTTTGTTGAAATGTTAACATGATGTTTAATTTTATGATCGTGAGATCTTTCATGTTCATTTTTCTTCAAGGTAGCAAAAAGGTTTCTTTATCAAATATTGTCGACATGTGCTTAAGGAGTCACGTTTCAAAAATTTATTGCGATTGCAGAGGGGTGAAGTGAGCTAAGTTTTCGGGAAAATAATATAAGAAAGTTGGACTTCTTCCATGTTGTTGCGGAATGCATTATCCGCATTATATATGACATGAACTCTTTTACTGCATGATTTTGCCTACATATTTACGCGAAACGCTATGGATTTTTTGATGTTAATTTAATAATATTGGTCGATAAAATCAAGTTAAAATCTTTGTATCACGTCGGAAGGGAATATTTATATTAAAAATTAACTAAATTAACGTATTGAAGGTGCATAAAGAGTCACCTCAGTTTTTGAAATATATAATTTTAGTCCTTACAAACAGGAACAATTTTGCTTACAATTTGACAAACTTAAATCTGGTATAAGCTTGTCTTTGAATTATGAAATGTGACCTAACTTCATACTCCGGAATACCAGTATCCCTTATTTAATTGTAAGACAGATCATTATCCGTCTGAAATAAAAGACATTGTATCACTACATATACAGGAAATAAAAATTACATATCAGGCAATATCTTACTCTATAAAAGTGATACAATAAATTTGTAGGGCCTAGCTTCTTCCTGATAAACAACCGAAAAAAATAAAATTCAAAAAGTTACCAAAAAATCTGGGATTATTGCATAAAAGCAGAATATTGTTTATTCATGGCTTTTTTCGTTTGTCTTCGCGGACCCCCTAGGATTTTACTACGGACCACTAGGGGTCCACGGACCCCATTTGGGAACCGTTGGTCTAGTCTAGTCTAGTCTAGTGTCTAGTCTAGTCTAGTCTATAGTCTAGTCTATAGTCTAGTCTATAGTCTAGTCTATAGTCTAGTCTATAGTCTAGTCTATAGTCTAGTCTATAGTCTAGTCTATAGTCTAGTCTATAGTCTAGTCTATAGTCTAGTCTATAGTCTAGTCTATAGTCTAGTCTATAGTCTAGTCTATAGTCTAGTCTATAGTCTAGTCTATAGTCTAGTCTATAGTCTAGTCTATAGTCTAGTCTATAGTCTAGTCTATAGTCTAGTCTATAGTCTAGTCTATAGTCTAGTCTATAGTCTAGTCTATAGTCTAGTCTATAGTCTAGTCTATAGTCTAGTCTATAGTCTAGTCTATAGTCTAGTCTATAGTCTAGTCTATAGTCTAGTCTATAGTCTAGTCTATAGTCTAGTCTATAGTCTAGTCTATAGTCTAGTCTATAGTCTAGTCTATAGTCTAGTCTATAGTCTAGTCTATAGTCTAGTCTATAGTCTAGTCTATAGTCTAGTCTATAGTCTAGTCTATAGTCTAGTCTATAGTCTAGTCTATAGTCTAGTCTATAGTCTAGTCTATAGTCTAGTCTAGTCTAGTCTATAGTCTAGTTTAGTAGTCTATAGTCTAGTCTATAGTCTAGTCTATAGTCTAGTCTATAGTCTAGTCTAGTCTAGTCTATAGTCTAGTCTATAGTCTAGTCTATAGTCTAGTCTATAGTCTAGTCTATAGTCTAGTCTATAGTCTAGTCTATAGTCTAGTCTATAGTCTAGTCTATAGTCTAGTCTATAGTCTAGTCTATAGTCTAGTCTATATAGTCTATAGTCTAGTCTATAGTCTAGTCTATAGTCTAGTCTATAGTCTAGTCTATAGTCTAGTCTATAGTCTAGTCTATAGTCTAGTCTATAGTCTAGTCTATAGTCTAGTCTATAGTCTAGTCTATAGTCTAGTCTATAGTCTAGTCTATAGTCTAGTCTATAGTCTAGTCTATAGTCTAGTCTATAGTCTAGTCTATAGTCTAGTCTATAGTCTAGTCTATAGTCTAGTCTATAGTCTAGTCTATAGTCTAGTCTATAGTCTAGTCTATAGTCTAGTCTATAGTCTAGTCTATAGTCTAGTCTATAGTCTAGTCTATAGTCTAGTCTATAGTCTAGTCTATAGTCTAGTCTATAGTCTAGTCTATAGTCTAGTCTATAGTCTAGTCTATAGTCTAGTCTATAGTCTAGTCTATAGTCTAGTCTATAGTCTAGTCTATAGTCTAGTCTATAGTCTAGTCTATAGTCTAGTCTATAGTCTAGTCTATAGTCTAGTCTATAGTCTAGTCTATAGTCTAGTCTATAGTCTAGTCTATAGTCTAGTCTATAGTCTAGTCTATAGTCTAGTCTATAGTCTAGTCTATAGTCTAGTCTATAGTCTAGTCTATAGTCTAGTCTATAGTCTAGTCTATAGTCTAGTCTATAGTCTAGTCTATAGTCTAGTCTATAGTCTAGTCTATAGTCTAGTCTATAGTCTAGTCTATAGTCTAGTCTATAGTCTAGTCTATAGTCTAGTCTATAGTCTAGTCTATAGTCTAGTCTATAGTCTAGTCTATAGTCTAGTCTATAGTCTAGTCTAGTCTAGTCTATAGTCTAGTCTATAGTCTAGTCTATAGTCTAGTCTATAGTCTAGTCTATAGTCTAGTCTATAGTCTAGTCTATAGTCTAGTCTATAGTCTAGTCTATAGTCTAGTCTATAGTCTAGTCTATAGTCTAGTCTATAGTCTAGTCTATAGTCTAGTCTATAGTCTAGTCTATAGTCTAGTCTATAGTCTAGTCTATAGTCTAGTCTATAGTCTAGTCTATAGTCTAGGTCTATAGTCTAGTCTATAGTCTAGTCTATAGTCTAGTCTATAGTCTAGTCTATAGTCTAGTCTATAGTCTAGTCTATAGTCTAGTCTATAGTCTAGTCTAGAGTCTAGTCTATAGTCTAGTCTATAGTCTAGTCTATAGTCTAGTCTATAGTCTAGTCTATAGTCTAGTCTATAGTCTAGTCTATAGTCTAGTCTATAGTCTAGTCTATAGTCTAGTCTATAGTCTAGTCTATAGTCTAGTCTATAGTCTAGTCTATAGTCTAGTCTATAGTCTAGTCTATAGTCTAGTCTATAGTCTAGTCTATAGTCTAGTCTATAGTCTAGTCTATAGTCTAGTCTATAGTCTAGTCTATAGTCTAGTCTATAGTCTAGTCTATAGTCTAGTCTATAGTCTAGTCTATAGTCTAGTCTATAGTCTAGTCTATAGTCTAGTCTATAGTCTAGTCTATAGTCTAGTCTATAGTCTAGTCTATAGTCTAGTCTATAGTCTAGTCTATAGTCTAGTCTATAGTCTAGTCTATAGTCTAGTCTATAGTCTAGTCTATAGTCTAGTCTATAGTCTAGTCTATAGTCTAGTCTATAGTCTAGTCTATAGTCTAGTCTATAGTCTAGTCTATAGTCTAGTCTATAGTCTAGTCTATAGTCTAGTCTATAGTCTAGTCTATAGTCTAGTCTATAGTCTATAGTCTAGTCTATAGTCTATAGTCTAGTCTATAGTCTATAGTCTAGTCTATAGTCTAGTCTATAGTCTAGTTTATAGTCTAGTCTATAGTCTAGTCTATAGTCTAGTCTATAGTCTAGTCTATAGTCTAGTCTATAGTCTAGTCTATAGTCTAGTCTATAGTCTAGTCTATAGTCTAGTCTATAGTCTAGGCTATAGTCTAGTCTATAGTCTAGTCTATAGTCTAGTCTATAGTCTAGTCTATAGTCTAGTCTATAGTCTAGTCTATAGTCTAGTCTATAGTCTAGTCTATAGTCTAGTCTATAGTCTAGTCTATAGTCTAGTCTATAGTCTAGTCTATAGTTTAGTCTATAGTCTAGTCTATAGTCTAGTCTATAGTCTAGTCTATAGTCTAGTCTATAGTCTAGTCTATAGTCTAGTCTATAGTCTAGTCTATAGTCTAGTCTATAGTCTAGTCTATAGTCTAGTCTATAGTCTAGTCTATAGTCTAATCTATAGTCTAGTCCATAGTCTAGTCCATAGTCTAGTATAAAGTCTAGTCTAAAGTCTAGTCTATAGTCTAATCTATAGTCTAGTCCATAGTCTAGTATATAGTCTAGTCTAAAGTCTAGTCTATAGTCTAGACTATAGTCTAGTTTATAGTCTAGTCTATAGTGTAGTCTATAGTCTAGTCTATAGTCTAGTCTTTAGTCTAGTCTATAAGTCTACAGTCAAGTTTAGTATAATATAAAGTCTTGTCTATAGTCTCGACAGCTAAAGATATTATAGATGTTCTATAGTCTAGTCTAGCGTATAGTCTAGTCTATAGCCTAGTCGAGTTTTTAGACTAATCTATAGTCTAGTCTACAGTCGAGTCTTTTCATTCAGAATATTTCTGAATTCTGTTTAAATCAAAATTTCTTAAAAAAGTACTTTTGTTGGTGTTCTAAAAGTTCTATAAAACGATGCAAATAAAGAAGTATTTTCGTTGCATTTTGTTTGACCGCAAAATGAGGCCTTAGAAAAGGCCTCTTTTTATTACAATTAGAGAACAAACCCAATCACAAAGGTTTCTGTTTTAAGGTAACAACTTTAATGAATGGAACGAAAATATATTCAAACACTTGCATACGGAATTGGAATTTTGTGTTTCAATTGGCAGCATTAAAAAAGTTCATATATGGATTTATGTACATCTATACAGAAAGAAAAATTTCATAATAAATTTATGTTTACTTTCCTCATCGATTTTGTTACTTAAAGCAATTATTCATTATTAATATAATTACACATCGGGATTGATTAAACAAATCGATAGCAAAAATTCTTAAACTGAATATGAGAATCTCATTTTTTACTTAATTTAATCTTATATTCTACTTAATTTAATCTCGTTTCTTACTTAATTCAAAATTTTCATTTAGTTAACAATATTTTTGCAATAACTAGTTAATAATTTAACTTTTTTGCTGAAATGTGCTGAATTCTCAGAATGAAGTACGAATCGAACTCAAATCAAGCCCATTTTGGGATTAATTCGATATTTTACATTCTTAAATCAATCTTATTTTTATCTTGAACCAAGTATGAATTTGAGATTATATCAAAATAAAAATTCTCCAAAGGCCTAAATTATGTTGGTAGCACTTAACAGTTCCATACTTGAATCAAGTATAATTTACCTGATTTAAGATAAACCGTTGTACCTTACTTTAGAAACTGCTCCCGATTGTTTTGCAACGAATTACTCAATTCTTTTTTTTAATGTACAGATGTAACAAACCAGCAAAAAGAAAACTTCCAAAAGAATATAAAAGTCAAAAAAGAACTAAAGTAAAATTTAATATAACGAATTACTAAAATAGTTCAAAGTAAAACATTTTTTAAGGTCTGGCCTAATGTAAGCATGAATGTATGTATGTATATAGTGAAAAAGTATGCAACATTTTTATTGACATCATGAAAAATTCAAAAGCCATAAGCGGAAGTAAAGTAGTCGTAGTCTCTAAAGGATTCATTGAATGAATGAATAAAGAATTGAAATATAATAAAAACATAAATAAAACAATATGTGTATACAATCGAATGACATATGTGACATGTCTGTCTGACTATATGTGTACAAACATGCAAATGAACGAACATATGCATGAGTATTTTATGTTTTATTTGAAAATATTGAAAAAAAATGTTTATTAATAAAATATGGATTATAAAATGTTAAAATAATAGTTTGGCTTTTTGTAAACAAAAAGGACTTTATATATAAAAGAATGGAATTTTAACACATTTTAAAGAAAAATTTACAAAAGGACTTTTAATAATGATCCTCAAATACCTGTTCTTCCCTTGTCCCCACTTTGCAATGAGTATGCTGTACTTATCTTCCTTGCCACCTTAATATTTTTATTTTCAGACACTTCAAAAAGGGAAAAAACCATAAAGTAAAATACTTTATTTTAAATGTTAACCAAAATGAATGTCAAACTATACATCATCCTTCCACCCGTTTTACTGCTATAATCATAATTTTGTTTCCAATGTTCAATAAAAGTTCAATAACTTTTCATAATGGTAGTACAATCCACTGCATTGCATTGCGTTTACCCTTTGAGCCCAATATAGACTTTGATGTTCATTAGCAACATATGGTGGCGCCACAATTGTTTACTTTATACGTTAAACAATAGACATTTTTGCACTGAAAAGCCATCAATATTTTCATTATTTTTGTTTTATTTTCTTTAGTCCTTTCTCAGTATCCGTACATGATAATAAAATAACCCATTAAGAAATTTTACTTCTTTTATTGGGTGAATCAAATTTTTACTTATAAGAAATATTGTTTTACGTTTCTTTAAAGTTATATTCAACCAATATGAATAAAGAAACCTAAAAACAAAATTGTTTTTTATTAAAATGAACAAATAGAAAGAAAACTTTTTAAAGTTTTCTTTAAAAAATAATGATAATAAAGTGAGAAACTATAGTCATAATAAGAATATACATCTCACACTTCACACAGAGAAAACATATGGGCAATTCCATACGAGTGTATATGACATTCGCACGCCTTCAGAGTGGTATAGATTTAGTAAAATTAGGAGTACTTGGAAAACAATTTTGTCATTCTGTTCCATTTATAGAATACTATATTTGCAAAAGGAATCATCCCATTCGGAACCTTGTTTTCCAAAATATGGATTAAAATATGGCGATATCATACGTGACAAAAAACGGAAGTACATGTAAATAATTACGAAAATCTGCGAATTCTGTAGGTGTACCTTTTTTGTTTTAATTTCTTACACTATAGGACATATTTTTCATTAGTAATCCATAATTTTTAAATAAAAAAGAAATTAATATAATTTTATAATGAACATATTTAAATATCGTACGTGACACATCGTATGTGACAGATTTTTCTCCTGAATTTTTTTTTAGTTTATAAAATATATATTTTGGAAATATATGCTTACACACACATGTTTAAGCAATTTATAGATGAAAATAAGAAACTGGAGTTATATGGCGACTAGGGTCAAATATGGACCGATCCTCATAAAATTCTAGGGTGTGATTTTAATTTATATAAAACTTATTTGTGCCAAATTTTATCATAATACTAGTGATTAGAAGTGAGTTACGGACGTTTAAGTGTTTTTCTGAAATTAAACTTTGAATGGAACTAGGGTCAAATGAGGTCCAATCGTTATGAAAATTGGCATAAAGGTTTAGGCTTATAGGCATTTTAGATCTGATTTTTGAAGGTATAGTATTATAATTAACAGAATTATGAGCTAAAAAGTGATATTTTCGGTTCCGTTTGTATGGCGGCGAGGTGTAAAAATAGACCGATTTCAAAAATTTTCAACAGTCTTCATCTTTGGTGCTACAAAAGATCATTTATCAAATTTTGTTGAATTATCTTCAAAAATGCACAAGTTATAAGGGTTTTATTTTTTCAGTCGTGGTTTACCTTTTCATGGAATTGCCCATATGGTTGTATATAGTTAAGACAATAATTAAAATATTACTACAACAAATTCAACAATGTTAGTTGTTGTATAAAAAAACTTTCGGCTGTTGCTAATTTGACAACTTTTGGTCGATTAGGAATCAGGGCCGTCCAGAGTACATATACAATGTTAGTTGTCTTAATCATATTATGTTAAATATATCATTGACATGACTACCGCAATCATATATTTATGAGATCATAGCCAACATAAATATGTTTGTAGCAGTAAAACTTTCGGATAGAACAACTTTTTTATGCTTTACAAACATTAACACAAATTCATAATACCTTCCCCATAATAGTACCGCACTTTATGAAAAGACAAAAATTAAAAATTACAATGAACAAAAGTTTTTTCTTCACATATTTTCTCTTTTTTCTTTAACAAACTAAAGGTATTAATAGTACTTTTTATATTTTTCTTCACATGCCAATTATCAGGGGAAACGCAATTGTTATTAAAGCAACAGTAAAATACTTTAAACTTAACTTTTTAAAAAATATTGAAAATATTGTGGATTTTAAATAAAACAGTCTGTATATAGCTTTACTATAGAATTATCGTACGAATTACCTTCTGATCATTCTTTCGTCATCGTTTTTCGAACTAATCCTAATAAAGAAGACATTAATAACACAGGCCAACAAATTTCTAACCAAGAGACTTAAGTTTACTTTTGTAAGGTACTAAATTACAATCTGAGGCAGATTTTATCCCATCACATCAGTTTGAAATAAACTGATTTTTTTTAGTTCAATGGAATAATCCATAAACTAGTTAATATAATAGTCAACGCACTATGGGTAATCCACCATCCATAGACCAAGTCAACATATTTCTTCAGACTCTCTCAATAGACTCTTCTATAGACTAGTCAATAGACCAGTTAATTGATTTGTTAATAAAAAAGTCCATAGATTAGTTCATATACCAGTCAATAGACAGGCCCTTAAACTAGTTAATGGGCTGGGTAATAGGCTAGCCATCATATTCTTCCATAGATTAGTCAGAATAGAATAGGTAGAATTGTCCATATACTAGCTAATAGACTCGTCCATGGTCTGGACAATATACTGGCCCAAAGACTAGTCAATATATCAGTTAATTCAACGGGATGTGTTCATAAATCCCTTGGAGAAAATAAAGTGAGGTTGGCTGAGCAGTTGAATATGTCGTGGTATCATGGAGCCCTGACCGCGAGCTAAGGCATTTGTTATGGATGACACGGTCTATGCGGAATTAGTAGTCATTAAGCCTTTGTTCCATAACAATTCTGGTTGGACCTACTCTGGTTACCGGCAATGTTTTGTTCAAGACATTTATTTGAGTGTCGCTCAATGCTCTCTTGTAGACATCCAAGAAGAAACTGATTAATAAATTGGCCCTTAACTCGAAGTGTCTTGGTTTTCTCGTGTAGTTGATGATCTGAAATATTGCAGTTCGTTAGAGTCCTATAACTAAGGGAGCAGCATAAAGAACCACTGGCCAAATTGTGCGTGATTGTCAAGGGTTAGATTCAATTCCTTTGTCCGAGTGGTAAATAGTGTTGCTGACGACATCGCTGGTTATAGTTGTTCAGCAACGTTGTGGCTAGTTGCCATGATAGTGCAAGATGTCAAAGTGTTTTACGTGGTCTTTTCACCCGCAGGGTGAGCTCCAACGACCCTTTTCGTATCTTACACGCAGTATTAAATTTTTGTATATAGTTTTGCCGGTCCATGTACAAGGACTTTGCTAAGAACTCGAGCTATTGCTCGACAATTGCTACCCCGTTGCTTAACTTCCAAGATGCAAAAACATCACTTCTGTTTACAGCCATGCAGATGGGATGGCCTCTGTTGAGTCGGCAACAGCACCTAGAGACATATTGGGAAGACCGAAACACGAATCCATCACATATGCCGAGGACTGTGGTAAATCTGGTATGAAGAGTTTTCCCTGAACATACCTGGACGATACCTGTCATTTATAACGATTCAACCCAGCACACTTCTCATATATTCGACAGACCCATAGAGAACAACATCCAACACAATCACTGTAGGTATACGGGCGGGTATTTTATCAAATTTTTCAATAACATCCGTTGTCAAAAGTATATACATACATACAACAAGAACAACATACAACAACAACATTCAACAACGAATTATTGCAATGTTGACAACATTGCGTGGTCAACATTGCAACAATCCGTTGTCACAATCTAAATTTAATGCACATCCGTTGTCTAAAAGTTAACAAACGTGGTAAGCTCACTATTGACAACGGATTTTGAGCTTACCACGTTTGTGGGATGTGTATATACTTGACAACGGATGTTATTGAAAAATTTGGTGTCAATTTGGTACCAGGCGTGTATATTTTTTTTTTCAACTTGTATTATATACTTAACACCAACACATGTCCAACGCTTAGTCCCACATCCACTCCTCTGTGTGGTATCTGTTGACTTCGGCAACAGCTGCGAACTTATCCCATTAGTCTTTTAACCGACATTCTCCTCCCGTGAATTTGGGTTTAAACCACAGCTAGTACGTGCACCCCGAAGTGACCTCTTCAAGTCCAAAACTCTGGCCTACGGGCTAGCGGTTCCCGTGGTACCAGATTATGTGGTTTTCTGCTATGACCTCATGTGAAATCATTCCAAGGAAAGGCCCAGGTTACATTTGATCATTCATCACCAGTTTATAGTCCCGACAGACTAGAAGTACTGGTAGCACCTCTTTTCCCCGGGATTGCAATCACACTAAAATGGGGTCTTTCATCAAGGTAACAAGCCCGCGGGGCCATGATATAGTAGTACAATAATACTACGTATTATAGATGAAATTTTCGTAAATATTACGAAATTTTGCTCTAGCAAGACCATGTAGAGCTTATTTATCTTTATGAGTATAATTTGCCAAATATGATTCAACAAGGGAGATTTGGAAGATATTTGAATCATTTTAAGTAATTATGAATTTATTAGGGTATGATATTTTTTATTTCATCTCAGTCGGAGCTATTGTTTTTGAAATGCAGTTTTATTAAATAAAATTTCGATTTGCACAGTTTTGGACATTTAGATAAATAATTGACGATTAAGCTTTAGAGAAAATGTGTGTTAAATGAAAATTCTATGTTTATGTCTATGAGCATCACCCTAATAAATATATATTATGAAAGAATTTAAGCTTAAAGTCCGTTTAAATAATGTGGCATATGCGAAGCTTAGTTAATGAACATTTACAGAGAAATTTAAACAAAACATTACAATTTTAAAAATATATTTAAAAACCCATACAAAACTAAAACACACGCTTACCGATATAAAAACCTTGCAGTACGCAGGACTAGTACCGCGTTCAAAAAGTTTTTAACACTTAAATTAAGCAATGACCACTGATGCACTACTGGTAGCTACTGAAAAGACTAATACTCTTTGTATTAATATAGCACGACAAGTAAGCGAAATGATAACAATCGTTACCAGTAGCCTATGAATATGTAGTGTTGTAACTAGTTCACATTTGCTAAAAGCTCTTTAAAGACCTCAGGGTGAATTGAAACCAATCATGTAGTTCTGTGGTTATATTTTTCATTCATTTTTTGGGTTTTTTTTCTGGTTTTTAGTTTTAGAATAACGGAAATTAAAATCATTAGTTTTAGTTCCTATTCTAATACGAAATGACATAAATATTTGTGTATAACTGGTTGGTTGGTTATTTGGCCAGTGTTTGTGTGTGGAAATATTCAAAAATTATTTAAAAGCATTTAAAAGTTGACGCTATTTATTCTATTTGGTTGCGTTTTAAGTTAAAATGAAAAAGTTTTATTTTTGCATGAACAATTTTTTAGAAAAAAAGAAATTAAATTAAAAAGGATGTTATTGCAAAATAAAGGACCATGTATTTGTGCAGTTTAAATAATAAAGATAAAAATATATATTGCAAAGCAAAAACGCTTTTTTAAAATATAACGCATTTAACAATTCCTTAACTTTAAAATCAAACAAATTAAGTTTTTATATTTAACTGCTCAGCATTCTTTCTTATTAATATTTGTACTCAGTAAACCACATTTAAAATAAAGTAAATTGTCAATATTTAAATTTTTATATATTTCCATTTTACCAGTAATCGCATTTTATATAAAAAAAAATAAATGACATCTTAATCATTTAATTTATAGTTACAAATGATTCTCATACGCAGCCACATGCCCGACCACATCCATATCGATATTGAACATTCATATGCCTTATGCTCACCACAACTTCACATCCCGATTATAATGCAATTAAATTGTGTATATCTCTTGATAATAATTTAATTTCAATTTATGCCTCACTGTATAAATGCCTGCTGCTGCTTTGTGGAATCCCACGGCCCCTCTCCTACTTGCCTTTACGTTATGCTCTTAAACAATTAATGGCAATTTTATGTCGTGGCAAGTTTATAATTTGTTTTTTTTTTTTTCAATTTATTTATATTTTATATGAAAATACAAATTTTCATAAGTGCATCATCACTTGAAGTGTCCTTTTATTCATTTTAAAGTTTGTAGTGACAAATTTATTTCACTTAATTTGTTTCGTTGTTTCCTATTTTTTTTTTCTGTTCGTAGCGAAAATGGTCAATACACAAATGAGTTTATCTAGTAAAAGTTTTATACAGGGGGTGTAAAGGAATTTTAACAACAATAAACTCTTGCTATATATATTACAATAGTGAATAAGTAAAAGCTTTAAAAAAACTTTAAAAATTTAGTAAAATTTTTAAATTATTTTAATAATTTTTATGCACAGCTTTAAAGCTTTGATTATAAATTCGATTCTTCCGATCCTAACATTGCATCGGAAATTGGTTCAAACTATACAAACTTTGATTGAAACTAAAATTATAAGATAAATAAAAGTTTGTGACTTATTACAACTATTGAACCGATAAAGCTTCCAGTTATTAAAGTGAAATTTGGTTTTAGACATGACTCAAAAATAAATTAGTTCTAGGGCACTTCAACACCCTGTACGTATTTCATTTTCTCCATTAATACACTTTACTACAGCATTTATAAATGACAAGGAAAATGCCGTTAAAAACGCTGGTGAAACCCAAGAACTTTCGTTAATTAAACTTTTCTATTGAAAAGCTAGTAGTAAAACTATTCTATAAACTAAACATATCCCTTACTCAATGAGCGACTAAAAAAATTATTCAGATCATAATGCCTCTAAATCATTAAATCTTGAACTGAACTAGAACTGAACTAGAACTGAACTGGAACTGAACTAGAACTGAACTAGAACTGAACTAGAACTGAACTAGAACTGAACTAGAACTGAACTAGAACTGAACTAGAACTGAACTAGAACTGAACTAGAACTGAACTAGAACTGAACTAGAACTGAACTAGAACTGAACTAGAACTGAACTAGAACTGAACTAGAACTGAACTAGAACTGAACTAGAACTGAACTAGAACTGAACTAGAACTGAACTAGAACTGAACTAGAACTGAACTAGAACTGAAGTAGAACTGAACTAGAACTGAACTAGAACTGAACTAGAACTGAACTAGAACTGAACTAGAACTGAACTAGAACTGAACTAGAACTGAACTAGAACTAGAACTAGAACTAGAACTAGAACTAGAACTAGAACTAGAACTAGAACTAGAACTAGAACTGAACTGAACTAGAACTGAACTGAACTGAACTAGAACTGAACTAGAACTGAACTAGAACTGAACTAGAACTGAACTAGAACTGAACTAGAACTGAACTAGAACTGAACTAGAACTGAACTAGAACTGAACTAGAACTGAACTAGAACTGAACTAGAACTGAACTAGAACTGAACTAGAACTGAACTAGAACTGAACTAGAACTGAACTGAACTAGAACTGAACCAGAACTAAACTAGAACTGAACAAAAACTTTCGTGTGAAACTTTCTTTAGAAAAGTTTTCGTTAGTAAATTTCTTGAAAGTTTTAGTTTTCTACAAAAATGCATTCGATTTTGCAATTAGTAAAATATTTCTTAAGTAAAGCTTTTATCACTGAAACTTTTATATAGCTTTTATAGAGAATAGTTTTCGTAAAAATATTTTCTATAGAAAAGCCTTGATGAATTTTTGTTCTTAAAACTTTTCTTTAGTAAAGCTTTTGTTAGTAAAACTATAATAAAACTATAGAAAAGCTTTCGTCAATAAAACTTTTCTATAGAAAAGCTTTCGTTAGTAAAACTTTTATATAGAAAAGCTTTCTTTAGTAAAACTTTTCTATAGAAAAGCTTTCGTTAGTAAAACTTTTCTATAGAAAAGCTTTCGTTAGTAAAACTTTTCTATAGAAAAGCTTTCGTTAGTAAAACTTTTCTATACAAAAGCTTTTGTTAGTAAAACTTTTCTATAGAAAAGCTTTTGTTAGTAAAACTTTTCTATAGAAAAGCTATCGTTAATAAAACTTTTCTGTAGAAAAGCTTTCGTTAATGAAACTTTTCTGTAGAAAAGTATCAGAAATATTTTCTAAAGAAAAACTTCTAATAGAAAAGCTTTGGCTAATGAAACTTTTATATGAACATTTAACGAAAGATAACGAAGAACCCCTTGTGGAATTCGACGACTTTACGAGCGTACGTTTCCAAACTTTAAGAACGATCAATAATAAGATGCTAAAAAATCTACTAAAATCAACAACCCCTTTGCCAATGCTGTTCAAAAACAAACTTTTCCATTTCTTGTAACACAGTGTTATTTTATAAATGAATATTTATCCACATATTTTTGTAAATTTTTTTCACGTTTTAATTTGTAGCACGCACTCTTTTCTCTATATGACAAAAATGTATCGGAATATAAAATCGTGAATTGTAATTCATTCATGTATTCAGTTTGATGTTGTGTTAATTATTATTATTTTTCTGTTTCATTGTTTTTTTTTTTATTTTCTAGTAAAACAAAAATATTTCATGATTTTTATTATTGTGCCACTGGGAAAAATCTTAAAATACGATTGTGAACTTTTGTTATTGTTTGATTTAATGCGGTTATTGTATAATTTCAGGGTTATTTTGTTTGTTTAACAACATTATAAGTTACATACATGTAATACTTAAGTATTATTAAAATAATACATGAAAACAAACATATCGGAGGCAATTACATGCATTAAAATATATTAAGACGAAAATTAACTTTAAATGATTTCATTAAGTTTCTATACATATACAAAAGGTACCAAAAAATCCTCTTTCCAGCCCCTTATTTCCATCTAATCTACAAGTTCACTGTCATTTTAATTTGAATTAAAATGAAAATGCTATATATATTATATTCCACTTGAAAAAGGAAGTAAATGTTGTTGCCAAAAATATAATTTATACAAATGGTTGTTATTGAAATGGTAAAATGTTTTTTTGTTTTCATTTTAGTATAGAATTTTTTAGTTAAATATTCAAAAATGTTTATATTTTTTGGCGCATTTCTGTACAATTTTCGATTTGACGTAAATTTATTTGGAACAAATGTATATGCAAATTAAAACAAAGATGGAAAATATTTTCAATACATTGATCTCTGCAATTATTATTTTTTTTTTTTTTTTTGTTTTCAATTTAAAAATAAAAATTATTGTGAAATATTTATAAATTGTGGATACATTAAAGAAATTAAATCAAAAAAATATTATAAAAATGTTCCATTTTTATTAGACTAGTGTAAAAGAGAAGATTCAAAACTGATCAATAATCCGGCTATAGACTGACCTATAGTATTGACTACAGACTGATTTATAGACTTGACTACAGACTGATCTACAGTCTTGACTATAGATTGATCTACAGTCTTGACTATAGATTGATCTATAGTTTTGACTATAGACTGATTTATAGTCTTGAGTATAGACAGGTTTATAGTCTTGACTATAGACTGATTTATAGTCTTGACTATAGACTGATCTGTAGTTTAACTATAGACTGATCAACAAGTCTTGACTACAGACTGATCTACAGTCTTGACTACAGACTGATCTATAGTCTTGACTATAGATTGATCTATAGTCTTGACTACAGACTGATCTATAGTCTTAACTACAGACTGATCTATACTGTCTTGACTATAGACTGATCTATAGTCTTGACTATAAAATGATCTATAGTCTTGACTATAGACTGATCTATAGTATTAACTACAGACTATAGACTGACCTATACTCTTGACTATAGATTGATCTATTTTTGACTATAGATTGATCTATAGTCTAAACTATAGGCTGAGCTATAGTCTTAACTATAGACTGATCCATAGTCTTAACTATAGACTGATCTACAGTCTTAACTATTGGCTATAAACTGATCTATTGTCTTGCTCTTGATCTATAGTCTTGACTGTAGACTGATCTATAGTCTTGCCTATAGACTGATCTATAGACTGATCTATAGTCTTAACTATAGACTGATCTATAGTCTTAACTATAGACTGATCTATAGTCTTAACTATAGACCATAGACTGACCTATAATCTTGAGTATAAACTGATCTACAGTCTTGGCTATAGACTGATCTATAGTCTTGACTGTAGACTGATCTATAGTCTTGACTATAGACTGATCTATAGTCTTGACTATAGACTAATCTATGGTCTTGACTAAAGACTGATCTGTAGTCATGACTAAAGACTGATCTATAGTCTTGATATTAAACTAATCTATAGTCTTGACTATAGACTAATCTATAGCCTGGACTGTAGACAGATCTATAGTCTTGACTATAGATTGATCTATAGTCTTGACTATAGACTGATCTATAGTCATGGCTACTGATCTATAGCCTTGTCTATAGACTAATCTATTGTCTTGACATTAAGCTAATCTATAGTCTTGACAATAGACTAATCTATAGCCTTGACTATAGACTGATCTACAGTCCTAACTATAGACTTGTGTATAGTCTTGATTGATCTATTAACTATAGATTGATTTATAGTCTTGACTATAGACTGATCTATAGTCTTGACTATAGACTGATCTATAGTATTGACTATAGACTGATTATAGTCTTGACTATAGGCTGATCTATAGTCTTGACTGATCTATAGTCTTGACTATAGACTCTATAGATTAGTCTATAGACATATCTATAGCCTTGACTATAGACAAATCTTTAGTCTTAACTATAGACTGATCTTTGGCCTCAACTATAGACTTATCTACAGTCTTGACTATAGATTGATCTATAGTCTTGACTAAAGACCGATCTATAGTCTTGACTATAGACTGATCTATAGTCTTGACAGTAGACTGATATATAGTCCTCGCTGTAGATTGATCAATAATCTTGATTATAGATTGAGCTTTAGTCTTGACTATAGACGGATCTAAAGTCTTGACTATAGACTGATCTGCAGTCAAGACTATAGATTGATTTGTAGTAAAGACTATGTACTTATCTATAGTTGAGACTATAGACTGATCTATAGTTAAACCATAGACCGATCCATAGTCAAGACTATAGATTGATTCATAGTCAAGACTATAACTGATCTAATTGAAGACTATAGATTGATCTATAGTAAAGATTAGAGACTATAGATTAATATCTAGTCTATAATATAGACTGATGTATAGTCATGCTATACTATTAATCTTTTATTTAAACATTCTGCAATTGTATGGAATTTTTTTCAAAAAATATACCGGCAATTGGACAATTAAACAATTTTATTACACTTTTTAAGACATTTAAATTTTATTTAAAAAAAATAAACAAAATACTCTATTTTAATAAATTTCAAAATAATGTGACAATTTTTGTTTAAAATTCACACCACAAACGGTAGCAGACATAAATGTACGTGTTTTTAAGAGGGAATTTTTATCTGCAGTTTTAGATTTTTATTTTTTATTGAAAAAAAACAAACAACAAATAAGTAAATAAATAATCCAATATTTGAAGTTTCAAATTTATGCGTTTCATTACTAGTTAAAGTGAGATGATATTAAACCAAATGAAAAAAATGACATAAATAAAAATAATGTATTTTGTTGACAGTCGTCATCAATTTAAGAAAAACAAAAAAATAAATTTTATAGCCGACACAAAAATTTATATATTATTCGCTAAAGAAATAAATAGAAAACAACTTTAATAACAAACGATAAATGCATTAGAAGAACTTTATTAACCAGACACCTTAAAAAACACACACACGCGTGTATAATCGATAAGTGTTCCAAATGTTGTTATGGTCTTTTTCATGCTTATATGACTATTTTTGATAAATTTACTTCTTACATAAATGTATTATTATTATTGGTTCTTATCTTGGCAATTAGGTTTTAGTGTGTGGCAATACTTTTTTGTCTAAAATAAATTTGACTTAGAAACAGACTAACCAAATGCGATTACGTTTATTTTAATCTTGCCCTTAATGTATATTATTGACATTTTTGACATTATACACTTTAAACTGTCAGATTTTTATGTTTGATATTTTTGCATAAATATTGGTAAAATGCAACATTGTAAATGCGTCAAAATAATAGCTTAGTTCATTATTAGTTACAAATAAGCTTTCAAAATTGAATTTTGATGACAATATTCTTTCTTGCATCAATTCAATTAATATTTTCTTCATACTTACAATAATTATACTTCCGTTTAAATTATAACTCACCTGAAAATAGAAACAAAATCAAACATTAATAAATTATAAACATTAAATATACAGCTATAAAAAAATGTTAATAATTTTACACAATTTATATGTGTTTATATATTTAATGACTTTCAAGCAAAAAATAAAATTAAAACAATTAAAATGTTAATAAAAATGTATAATTATTTATTAGTACAAATTCATTGACGGCTTTATAGTAATGGCACTTTTAATAGCAACAAAAAAAATTACCAGGAAGTCCGTTAATTTCCAACTAACACAAATTCTTAACACGTGTAAACCTTTGACGGTCTTAAAAAAAAATAGGAATTGAATAGACCTTGAGTAAAGATAAAATCTACTGGCAATTATGTTATTTAAAATTTTTATTAATGTGGGTCAAAAATATCATAAAATTACACAAATTTAATATATTTTAGAACTTATATGGAGCAAAACTGTGACCGTTAGAATTGTTAAATTCATGATTGGAAATATATGGAGGGAAAGAATAATCATGGAAAGAACAATCAAAAATATTACAAGTTTCGGCGCAGACCCTAATTTAGCCATTACCGGCAGTAAGAGGTGATATACTCGCGATTCATGTGTCGTCATCATTCCGCGATCGTGAGCAAAAGACTACTACCTTCGGAACAGGCAAAACGACAAGTGCATAGCATAGAGGGGAAAGAGAAAGATTTAATCGCAGGGTTGCTTAGAGCACCTTAAAATATAGGCGAGGATTCTGATCATAGCATATGCCAAAAGACATGTAGTAGTGCAAATGTTGAAGAAGGTGAGTGATAACTTAACCCAGCTATATGCAACCCAGAACCGGCTACCAGAAAACTCAGAAGGATATATAGGATTTTCTCTCAATATCAGAAGCAAAGATCTCCCAAGGAGAGAATAAACCTAAGAAGAAAAATAACTTTCTTTTTTCTAATATATTGTCGAAGACAAGCTATACTCCACTCAAAGGTGTCTCAAGCCAGCATCCAGCGAAAAGGGTAGACAAAGCCAATCACGATATAGTAAAAGTGAGCACGTCGCTCAAATCAAAATCGAACGTAAGGGTGACTCAAAAATAGAGCCGCCAGATACTGGGACAATCTCCGAGATACGATGCTGGTAAGCTGAAGCAAAATGCTAGAGATCAGCGCAGTAAGATAGAGGTATCTCTGCACACTTAGGAAAGCAGAGAGATACCTCTACCGCAATCTCAGTTGACATCTGTACCGTGGCTTTTCGACAGAGTGTCTTTTAACGGTGACCTCTGGACCATAGTCCGTTTGTATTTGTTGCTTATCTATAGTAAGGTGCTCTGCTATATGATGTTATTTACCCTTCGCCATTAATAAAAATCATATTCTATGGATCCTGTGAACAATATTAAAAACCAAAAACCATAAAAGAACCCCATGGACCTAAAAACCATCGATCATGGGTCATCAGGAACAACTACTCCGATAAACATGGACGAAGCTTTGGCGTTCGATTTATGAACTAACTCTATCAAAACTACATAACTTTACAACGGATAAAGAGAATGCATTACAGGCGTCTGCGCCTAATACGCAAGCATCAACGTCCGGTGCTCCAACAGCCACAATCCAGGCACTCAGTAAAGACCCAAGGCCTAAACTTGGTGGAGTTACGCGTAAACGCTTCAAGCTTTATATTGAGAATGACATCAGCATCAGAGCAATGCAGATCCGATAGATCCACACTGGAAAAGCCTAATCCTTCTAAATCAACATACAGGTCCTACTGCAACTGGCATCTCAGTATCCGAAAGTAAAGTCGGCATAGCAACTAAATTACAGCAGCCTTCCTACATTATCAGGCTAGAGATCATTCCACCCGGACTCCCAAATGAAATGTGGTCCGACGACAAGTTCTAGTTAAAAGTGTAGAGCTCAAAACGAATTCAATGAAACCACAAGTCTCTGGTTGCACGTTTCATCCCGGATGGATCATCAACAATTTAAAAGGCAAAGAGTCGGTGAAATTGTTTAGGGAACACTTTCCAAGCCTTAAACCATGGAAAAATTGCCGAACTAAAAGTTCTCTCTGCGGAATAAGTCCCAAAGGCTGAAATATTCATCGGATATTTCCCAGTTAAGTTCGAAACTCCAACGACGAGAATACTATCTCTTATTGAAGGCCAAAATGAAGAGATTTCAGTGGAGTATTTGATGGTTTTGTATCGGACCAGCAAAGGTAACATCCTTGAGATTACTTTGACTTCAACTCGGCATCAAAACTAAAAAAAAGGCTTTTATATTGGCTATGGATACGGAACAGTTCAATCGACAAAACCTGGGGGCAAAGAACGATGAATCGAAAAAGGTGGACATTGCCGTGATGAATCAAATGGTTAAGACAGCCTTATTGTCTGTACAAAGCCTCCAATTCCTAAGCGACTACAACACCCTACATAATCAGTTCTATCTGCCAGGTTGCTACAAGATCAAGGACTCTACTTATTCCAAAAAGTCTGGGCCTGCGCTGAGAAGGAACTATTCAAGAAGAGTGATCTTCCGATACTCTCAAACTCCATTGACTACATAAAAGAATGGGGAAATTCATGGTAGGCAAATATGCTGAACTGTTCATGGAGAATTAGGCTGTCTTTCACAGGAAAGAGGGACCTGATGACACTGTCCCTGTAGGTAGGTATCCGTCAGAACTCCAAGTTTAGTCTTGCCATGAACAAAGAAAGGTAAAACTTATTTCGTCTTTAAAGCCAACAAGCACAACAAAATACCTTTGACGGTGTCCACAGTATCTTTAGCGTTTAAAGGCAACATGGAGGAGTCAAATCCTAAAAGCGAGGAGGTTATCACCAACTTAACAAAAGACAGTGTATCTGACTTTTTCAAAATTTACTGTTATCCCTTCAATTGAGACACGAAGCACCAACAAAATTGTCCGCTGCATCAATAGCGGGAGTTGTCAAATTCCAAGAGTGAGGGGATGATTACCAAAGTGCTAGAAGGCTAGTTGGATGGATGACCATGATTGAAGTCATTCAAATAAACCCTCATCGAAGCGAGGCCCATGGAGCTAATGTCACTATGCTCATAGACATTATAGCACTTGATGGCATGCAATAAAGTATGACATTATCTTTCTTTTTGGATTAAATATTTTTTAATTTATATAAAAACAATTAAATGAAAAAAAGGCCTAAACCTCCATACATATTACCACTTACATATAATGAGTTCTCAGCTAAAACCAGTTTAATGTGAAATAAATGAAATACTTTAACAAAAAAGTCTAAAAATAAAACTTCTAAGAAAAAAACAGATAAACAAAGCAAATAAAATATAAAATAAACTGAGAAGAAAAAAATATAATTTGCATTCAACAAAAACCTTATCAAACGCCAACAAAAAAGTAAGTTTTGGACTAAACCGATTTTATGATACCCTACTCTGATATAAAGTAAATTTTAAAAGAAGGATCTTTCTGAAAGATGACTTTTGCAAAGAAGATATGTCCAAACAAGAACCGATCTGGATGATCTATTTGGATAAACTCTTAAAGTATATTACATGGGGTTGTGCTTGCTAAGCGTTACCAATATTAGAATAGACGCATTATATAATGACGTAGGGCACAATAATACTATATAGAGTAAACAGCAAACCGCAATAATAGTTAAATTTATTCCAGTTAAGTGAATACAAGAGATACGAGACTTTCAAGTATGAATTTGTAAAAATACAAATGAATAAAATTTAACACCTTTTTGTCATTGTCTACTGAACACATACACATACACACAAACTGCACATACTCAGACAATGAAATTTACAAATATGTATGTGTTTGCATATAATTTACATAAATTTAGTGCAATTTTTATACATATGTAGTAAAATGTAAATAAACAAGTATTAAAGGAAAGTTAACAAAAACAAACAAACAAATAAAATAAAAACTGATTAAAAAAAAGTTATTGCACAGACACAATTATTTATTACAAAAATAAATAAATTAAAAAAAAAAACGACAATAAAATGTTAACGATGACTTGATCATGAAATTTCAAATACTTTATCAAATACTTCTTTATTCAGGCACACTATGGGGCATTTAAATGGGAATTTAGAAAATTTAGCGGAGCCATAATTTGCACCCAAGAGTTTAGAAATGTAAGCTAAGAAGTTATTTTACTAAAATTGGGGAAATTACAAATGCCAGGAAAAGACATTCTTTAAATACGATCCAGCACATCCTGGACTATTCTTTAAGACTCAATCCCATAACGGATTCTGAGCCCAAATTACGGCATGCCTTGGTGAAATCTCCATCTTGATGTTATTGCAATTTCCGGTAGACTAGAGGTGCTACCAATACCTCTAGTCTACCGGGACTATAAACTGGTGATGATCAAATTCATCCTCGGCATACGGATGGCCAGTTGCCTGCAGAGGGCATCCGTGGGCACTGATATTAAACTATTCGGATATCTAAAAAGGGAGAAACTAACAACAATCCTGATAATTACCGTCCAAGCCCTAATAATTACCGTCCAACGTGATGAAAAGTTTCCATCTTGTCCAAGTTTCCATCAAGTCCAACAATTTACACAGCGACCGGCAGTATAATATTTCCAAGGCGTTTGAGTGTGGCATGATGCACTTCTATCAAATCAAATTGCCTTTGGTGTTGGTAATAAATTCTTTTGGTTTCTTTTGAGCTTTCTCAGGTATTGCACTACTATACGTGTTGTTCCCCTTTGTGAACTCACCATTTTGGTATTATTGCAATTCCCAGACTAGTACTGATTTAGTGTGCTTTTTACTACACTGAAGTTATCGGTGATGTTGCCATCTCAACAGGACGTTCACTCAACTTGTTGGGAAAATTATTGTGCTCGTTTGACTTTGAAAATTCCTACATCATTTGCCACAGTATCTCGACCTACAGAAGGATTCTGATCTATGGTCATTTGTCAGATTATCTCACGTACAATGGGATCCCGATCTATTGGCTGGTTATTTCGGACTACCAAATGTGTTTCTAGGTGCTGTTGCCGAATCAACATCTTCCTCGCTTTCCCCTACTCTGTTTTTATTTTATTTTCAAAAACGTTCCTCTTTATCAAACTGCCATCGCTATTTACACTTTCGCCGATGACAGCAATATCTGCCATTCTTCTTTTGAAGATTGGGACAACGAAGCATAATATGGATCAATCGCTAAACCAAGACTTAATTAAAATCTCTGAATATGATTTCAAAGACTCAATCTTACTTCTTCAACCACAAACGCAGGGCAATTGATGTTGTTCCATCTATATCTATGAGTTGTGTAAATATTACGGAATCAGAAACTCTTGATGTTCTGGGCATGAGAATACAGTGCGATATCCGTTGGATATTTTTAAAGAGTCTCCGTTTTTTACAATAGGTTAATCCATCCAATCTCCTCAGTATCTACATCACCTATATATACGATCGAAAATTTAATACAACTCTCATATATGTGCCGGATCTTCAAAGTCCGTAAAGGAGAGAGCTAAAGTACTCATTGGTGAGTATCGTCGAAATGTGGGGTGTAATTCACTATTCTATTAATATTATTATGGAATGTGTTCCTGTGATATTAGGGAACTTGTTTCCGATACCCACATATTTTGGCGAAAACACGTCTTTCATCAAGAACACACCCTTTTGTGGAATTGCACAGCACATTTTAGGGAAAATTCATTCTGCAGCCTTACCGTCCGTATCTGGAATAGACTTCTCGGCACTTTCGACTACGCATATATTCTATCAAACAGCCTATTTCCTTAGTTCCAAAATAATGCACTACAGGAATAGGGCTCACTTCCTGAGTGCTGGTCGATGAAAAAAATGGTGTTAGAAAGGGGATAGAATCCATCATTAAAAGCATTGAGGGATCCTATATATGAAGCAGAAGTGTATAACATGAGAACTGAACCTAGAGTTTCCATTTATGAATTGCAATTATGATTTTATCATGAAAAATATTGTATCAATATTTGGACTTATTTTTCCAACCTTGGAATCTTTTACAATCCAACGTACTTTTGCCGAAATTCAAAAAAGTTTAAAAAAAAATCACCCTAATAAACTTTGATTTACAATAAACGCCCACATCTTCTAGTTAACTAATGACAGTTGGTAAAACCTGCTAATATTTTACTTTATTCAAATTATGTTCAGCATAAATTTATTTTTCTTTTTTTTTCATTGATCACTGCTAATTAATAAAAGGCGCAAAATGCTACAAAAACATTATGACAAAAAAAACTAAACAAAAACGAACAGCAAAATACAAAAAACCAGTTATTGTTTAAACAAAGACTTTCACATTAATATTCACATTTGGCCAAAACAAAAAAAAAAAAAAAACGCAAAATTAAACAACTTAAACTGGTCCTCAAATTAAAAAAAAAATAATAATAATAAACGACAACAAATTAAAGCAACAACAAAATTTCTCCTTAAACTAATTTCTTGATTTTATTGACCTTAAGAAGCAACAGCAGCAGTAAAACAAGCAACAAGGCATTGCAAATTATTTTACTATAGCAGAGAAATGCCAAAAAAAGAAGTGCAACCAGCCTTGCCTCCGTAAAACAACACTGCAACAATGTCAAATATGACATTTTGTCAGCGTTGCTGCCTTCATCATCATCATCAAGATCAACGCCAGAGTCATCATCTTCAGTCACTCGCTCACTCACTCACTCAGTCATTCACTTAGTCACTTACTTATATTGTATTTAAGTTTTTTTTCTTTGTTGTTGGTTGTTGCTTTTGTTTACTTTCAGGCTTGTTTATTTGCACGAGCAAATGATTTTTTCAACAAAACAAAAAAAAAACAAATGCAAAAATAAAAACACATTAAGTAAAATGTTTTATACAACCACAACAAAATAGAGGTTAATGTACGCAGAAAAAAATACTATACATTTGCTTTAATAAAAAAAAATAAATATAATACTGAAATAATACAAAAATAAAGTACATTTAAAAAGGTTTAGCTACCAGGCAAATACTTTTACATTTCAGTTTTTACAACAATGTACAACGAACAAGTATGAATGGGAGTATAAATTGAATTGTAAAAAGTACCCTGCAGTTCAGGGAATTAGTCGTATATTAAGTTAGTAAATTAATTAGTCATTAGTAATAACTGATAAATAATTTATTGCATTTGTAATTATACCCTACATTACTATAGTGGGTAGGGTTTTATGCATTTGTGCTGATGTTTGTAATACCCAAAAATATTGGTCCTACACGCAGCTTAAATTATACCAATCGTCTCAGAATTACTTTTTGAGTTGATTTATATATGCCCGTCTGTCTGTCTCTCTGTCCGTCTGTGTGTCCATGTAGACCTTGTGCGCACTCTACTGGTCGCAATTTTCAAGATAATTTTATGAAATTTGGCACAATTTGTATAGCCCCCATACTACCATAGCCCCCTAATAGGGCTTTTAAGCACATAAATGTGTTAAATGTATTTGTATCACTTTAAAAGTTGACAAAACTTATTTTATATAAGTCTTAATGATAATGCTTATTTTAGCAATGATCGGGCCCCATTTGACCCTATCCCCCATACACAGACCTCTTCAGAAAATGACTTTATGGTCAAAATTCACCTTTAAACACTAATATTACGATGATATTCTGCATAAATAACTTAGTTTTATATAAGTTTTAATGATACTGCTGATTTTCGTAATAATCGGCCTCATTTGACCACTATCCCCCATACAAAGTCCCCTTCAGAAAATGGCTTGAAGGTCAAAATTCACCTTTAAACACTAATATCACGATTATATTTTGCAAAATAACTGATATAGACGTAAATCCCTGTACCAAATACCAATCGTCTCAGAATTACTTTTTGAGTTGATTATATATGTCCGTCTGTCTGTCTCTCTGTCCGTCTGTGTGTCCATGTAGACCTTGTGCGCACTCTACTGGTCGCAATTTTCAAGATAATTTTCTGAAATTGGCACAATTGTATAGCCCCCATACAACCGTACTCCCCAAATAGGGCTTTTAAGCGCATAAATATGTTAAATATACTTGTATCACTATAAAAATCGACAAAACTTAATTTTATATAAGTCTTAATGATAATGCTTATTTTCGCAATGATCGGGCCTCATTTGACCCTATCCCCCATACACAGACCTCTTCAGAAAATGACTTTATGGTCAAAATTCACCTTTAAACACTAATATCACGATGATATCCTGCATAAATAACTTAGTTTTATATAAGTTTTAATGATACTGCTGATTTTCGTAATAATCGGGCCTC